>NW_019392866.1:475919-527777 GCF_000648675.2 Cimex lectularius | reverse complement strand
ATTTCTACACTGAAAATGATGTTATATATGAAGAAGAGGATCAAATTTTTACTCAAAATATAACCAGAAGAATAACGACGACGGCTAAAGGTATACAAAAGAACCTGATCAATCTGAAAAAGAAACTTATCGACATAATTGATCTTTTCTAAAAACTGACAAAGGCAGTACACTTGTACTAATAAACAAAAATGAATACATCCAAAAAACTGGAGATTTCGTTAAAGATAGCGATTTTGAGGAATTCAACTATGTCCCAACTAATGTAAAAGAAAGGATTAAAAATCAATTTGACACTTCACGACTACATCATAGAAGAATGCCACACAAATAGCCTGAACCCGATGAAACTAAGACCACCGCTTCTATACGGCCTAAAAATCCACAAAGATGGATAAACAGAATTTTAGTATTCCTTAACAATACTAAACATGGTGTTTTGTTACATTAATTATATCAGTAATTAAGATTTAAATAATGTATCACCTTATCTATTTAATGATTTTGATATTTAAGTAAGACAGGACAGTTTCGGTTAGTTTCAATTAAAAACATTCCTTAATTGCGGAAATAATTGAAGAAACAATTAAAGCAATGGGAAAAATGGTTAATTAGCCATTAGAAACGGCATTTTATCAAATACTGTATACAACTAATCTAAATAATTCGAATTTAAAAAATTCAATTGTTTTAACAGACTAAATAAAAAGATAGACGGTGTTTTATTCAAACAAAACGCCGCAGTTAGTGTAACATAAAAGTCAAATGGAGTGTAATGTGTTTCCTGAGCGTAATGAAGAATTCATGGTACCACAAGTAGAGGAGAGCCGAGAGACTAATTTTTCTAGCTTGTACCTTTAATTTCTTAACAGCTTTTTGAAATGAAAAATACAAAACAATTTGCCTTACTGATATATTATTCTCCTAAGTAACATTAACACCTACCCGTTACGTATAAAAAAATTTGTAAAATATTTAATATTTACTTAAAAAGAAATAAATATGGATAGTACAAATCTCTTTATGACATTTAAAAATATTAATGTGTACGAAATGGCGAAAAATTAATTTGGTTAAATTAAATATTTTCTTCGCTAAGAATTAATTTTCGTTTTTAATATTTATTACATTTATAAGGAAAATAAGGAAGAAAAATTTATTCCTCAACAATTTTAAAACATCAGACCGAAATGAGATTAGGAAGAATATAATAATTATTACAATAAATTCCATTGCTCAGTTTAATCGATCCAACTGTGTGCAGTATATAGGAGAATTTAAGTTTGGTTGGACGGAAGAAGCTCATAATAAAGCTTCAAGTTTCAACCCCTCTTACTTCATAACATACCTTCTTGGTATGAAATCCGGATTTTGGAGTTGCTACCGGTGAGTCTCTGCATTTTCTCCAGGATTTTTCTTTCTCTGAACATTTTTGTAAAAGGAAACGTTCATAAAGGAAGGAAAAATCCTAAAAAAATAGGAGCGACCCATCGGTAGGAACTTCAAAATCCGGATTTCATATTAAGCAGGTAATGTTCTGAACTAGGAGGGGTTGAAAGGAGATATTTCATTATGAGCTTCTTTCACAAATTAAAATTTCCATTCGCATCTATTAGAGCGTCACCATATAATCACAAATTCCTTTAGCAGTCTGAGCTGCAGTTTTCCCCTTGAACGGTCGAAACACATTAGTTTTATTTTATTTTAAATTGCCGAAACTTGTAGTAGAAATGCGATATTTCGAAAGAAATTGACGAATCAAAACTCTTGAACTAATTTTTTTGCCAACAAAAGGATTTCTATTTGACAATGAGCTAGATTATCGACCTGCTGGAAACATGAAGTCTTTTCGGAGGATCTACGGAAGAGGTCAAACACAGAGAAAACTTCCTTTCGGTTTTCGCCGAGCTTTCGACAGTTTTTATACTGTCATCTTCAGGGCCTGTTTTACTATCATATAAAAAAACAATTAAAACATGAAAAAACAAATTGCACAAAAATTGAAATATCTTACTTAAACCTTAATGGGGAAATAAACGACATGGTCTTTTGAGCACAGAAGTACATTACGTTTTTTGGGTATCCCCCGTAGCCTTTGTTCCTCTCGTCGAAGAGGGTTTGTTTGTTTTTTGTTTTTGATCTGGGATCTTATTGTATAGTAATTTAAATGTAAGATAAGTTAATTGTGTGTATATATATATAAGAAACGCACTGTGATCGCATGTACCTGAAAAACAAAGAAAGGAAGATTTTACTAGTTTTTAGACTTTTATGAGGTAACCTTTCTCGACCACGTTTTTAATTTTTGATTTTTATTGTATTTTTAGTTGTAATTTTTAATTATTAATTTATTCAATTTAAATAATGCTTAGATGCTGACCACCAAAAAACGTAATGTACTTCTGTGCCCAAAACACCATGTCGTTCATTTCCCCATTAAGGTTTAAGTAAGATATTTCAATTTTTGTGCAATTTGTTTTTTCATGTTTTAATTGTTTTTTTTTATTTGATAGTAAAACAGGCCCTGAAGATGACAGTATAAAAACTGTCGAAAGCTCGGCGAAAACCGAAAGGAAGTTTTCTCTGTGTTTGACCTCTTCCGTAGATCCTCCGAAAAGATTTCAGGTTTCTATTTATTAAATAGGAATTATTTAATACTCACCTTAAAGAAATGTGTGCACAGTACGATATTTCTATCGAAAAAATGTAACTATCCTCCTTTCTTTTAATGTAGCAACAAGGTTTTTTGGTTTTCTAACATTTTCTAGATAATGGTTATGATCGTTGAATAATAAATAATACGACTTGTTTCATGGTCAAATAAGACATACCAATTTCATTGAATGCATTGTGCAAATCACAATATCGTTAAATAAATGCAAAACAAATAAATTAATTAAAAATTGAAAAATGTAGGATTTGTTAAATTCACTAATTTTGTGGTTCGCTTGACCAATTAATACATTACAATTAATTAAGGTTTTTAGTTGAGATGAAAAAAAGTTAATGGCACGAGCGGGATTCGAACCCACGACTTTCGGCTAAATACGCCGCTTCTGTACCACTTTGAGCTATCGTGACCTCGATCCATCGGAGCGTTGCTAGCAGTGCAGAGTAGTGGCGTATTTAGCCGAAGGTCATGGGTTCGAATCCCGCTCGTGACACTGACTTTTATATCTCAACTAAAAACCTTAATTAATTTGAAATACCGTACACTCGGGCATTAACTTCCTATCTCAACCCCACTGATGTCCGAGTGGATTGAGGTCACGATAGCTCAAGTGGTAGAACAGCGGCGTATCTAGCCGAAGATCGTGGGTTCGAATCCCGCTCGCGCCATTAACTTTTTTTCATCTCAACTAAAAACCTTAATTAATTGTTAGGATTTGTATTTTAACGATGTATGTCCAAACGAGACGACTACTTGTAGTCGCCTAGTGATTACCTAGCCCGCACGATTCCCTGATCTCGGTTACTCCCATCCGTAATAAGCTCTGCGTGGACACATGACTTTCGAGACAAAAATCCAAATCGGCTCGGTGCTGTTCAGCATGCTAAGATACCTTACACTATTCACTAGTTTTCGTGGTTCACTTGACCAATTAATATCTTTCAATTAATAAAGGTTTTTAGTAAAGATAAAAAAGTCAGTGTCACGAGCGGGATTCGAACCCACGACCTTCGGCTTGATACGCCGCTGCTGTACCACTTTGAGCTATCGTGACCTCGATCCATCAGAGCGTTGCTAGCAGCGTAGAGTAGTGGCGTATTTAGCCGAAGGTCATGGGTCTGAATCCCGCTCGTGACACTGACTTTTTTATCTCAACTAAAAATCTTAATTAATTTGAAATACCGTACACTGTACGCAACTTTCATATAATGTTAGATCGTTCGAAAATAAAACGTATCACTTGTTAAAGACAGTAAATTGAACTCAAAGGTTGAGGTTTGACAAAAAAGGTCAAGACGACAATTTTTTCAGCTTCCCGCATGAATACAAGGCTTTGGTAGTTCGAAAGAAAAAATTGCTTAGAATTGTTTGAACCTGAAAATACGAGTGGAAATTTTGATTTCGGATAAGTACACCATATGTAAGTCGAGTGTCGCGGACGAGGAGTTAAACCATTTTACCTAATTCTTTTTTTACATACAATTACAAGTAAAATTTCTTAGGCTACGCAGGGATTCGAACCCAAATCATCTAGCGTCCTCAATGTGAATGTGGACGCTCTATCCGCGGTCGCCCATAGAAGTGTTGTATTACGTCTTTTAAATAAAATTACCAATAAGTGATCACCACTGATAATTGTAACTTTAACGTCAAGTTTAAATATTTAAAATTAGTAAAATTGTAACTATTATATGGTTTTCATCTACAATTGTTAAAACAAATTATTTTGGTTATATCAAAATAAAAGAAATGTTAATAAATAAAACAACAAAAGCAACATAATTCTAAAGTTTTCCATCTCTATTTTTGTCAATGATTCTTGATTCAGAAAAAAAGAATTTCCTCGTACAATATAACAACAATACACTTTTTCTTTTGTGCAGGCTCATAAGAGACAGGGAAGAAAGCACTTAAGCTTTTTAAAAGATAGTTCTTACTCACAGTTCGAACAACAAATTGTGAGTAAGAAATTTTTTTTTTAAAGGTTAATAGCTATACTCACACCACCTTCATCATTTCTATAAAGCGCGTAAGTGTTTTCCTACGAACTGTTTTTATCGTTAGTGTTGATAAAAAAATTCTTTCCAGCTTGAAAGTGGTCGCAAAGAAGATGCCAAGAATTCACAGCATAGCTCGTTCAATCATGAAAAGCATTGTATGTTATACGATTAAACAAACATTCAATTTTTGGCCGAAATGGCCTGAAATTCTGTCCATCATTCTGGCCATCGAGTTTTTAACAATATAAATTAATGTACTCAGTTACTTTGGCCTCTGAACCTTATAATAGAAATGATAAAGGAAATGAAAAATATTTTTATAAAGAAAAATTGTCGTGGTACCAGGACAGTTGTTTCAGGTCAAATAAAAGTACTACAGCAATAGTAAATACAATAAACACCTTTTTTTTATATTTTTTTGTTGAAAAAATAAAAATGAACAAAATATAAATATTCCTTTTTTTAAATTTAAATTAAATAAAACAAATAGGTATGGATCCTTCCTATGATAAAAAATAAACAATGCTGAATAAGCCCTTTTGTAAAAATTAAGAAAACAAAAAAATAAACGTTATGCCGGCAATAACTGAGAAACCAATTAACAAACGGACAAATAAAAATGAAAATGTTCTGCGGACATGAGATTACCCCTTGCAGCTCGTTGAACAATTTCCAGGCAAATAAATAATCGTTGAACTCCTGTCCACTCCGACGTGTAGAAAGATCTCCCTCCGTGAAAATAGGCCGCCGAGTTCAGATGATGTCCAATTGTGGTCCCCGGGGAAAAAAAGCAAGAGCGCAGACAACCAAAAAAAAAGCCACCTTTTCTGCTCGCCACGCGCGTTGCTCGTCTGCCGGGAGCCGCTGCGCATCCGGCGAATTCTCGCGCAATCCCGCTCAACTTTTGAAGGTGGTTATAAACTTTTGGCAACATATTATATTAAGAGTTTTTTTGCTTTATTGTGCAAATGCACATTACAGTTGTGACATGACTTGAAACTTGTAGTGAGGTCAAAACGCACGCATCGTTCCTCAGTGAGATTATTAACACATTTGGTAACAATAGCTTGCAATAAATTTAACTAATGGCACGCACTGTTGAACGTTCTAATCATAAATAATAAGGTATAAGGTCTGGGTGTCTCTTCCTTTTATTTTTGTTTCTTGGAATTGGTTGATTCTGGGCAATTTCTTTCATCAGTTCGTTGGGGTACGCCATGATGGAGTGGTGTCGACTGTACATTTCTTTGATCACCGTGTTGACGTTAGGGATGCCCAAGTCTTTGTGAATAACTTAGATCCGAACATGGTGCATCATTTATTAACCGAGGGGTACGGTTTTGCCGGTTGGTATCTTTTAATTTGCGAATCCGATGACCATATATCCCAATGGTAATGTAATCGTCTAGTTAAAACAAGCTATGTAACAGCAGTTAAAAATACGAATGAGTATATATACATATACATTATNTATGTTTATTCAGAAATCGTGAAATGCGGTCTGGTGTGGCGTAGGTTTCAGAAAAATATTTTCTTTATCGTGCCAACGTTTCGATCTTTATTGAGATCATCTTCAGGTCTCAAAGAGTTTGTTTTCTGCGTAATTGTGCCATTCTTGCGTGTCGTGTTGAAACTGCCTTGGGCTTGAAAAGTACATTATTCTCGGTCATCCAGTGCACACAAAACAGGTTAATGGACTGATGTAAAAAGACTAACTTGCCACGCTCTTAAACGAGTGGATTGTAAACGGTAGGTAATTTTAAAGAAAATATGTAAGTATCTTATTATATTAACTTACAAAAAATAGGTCATAATAAATTCGAGGATTTTTTCTGACATTTCAATATATTTTTTATCTATCGTCGTTCTTTCCAAAAAAAGAAATTAAATTAAAGCTTATTGTTATTAAGCTAGATTATGGACTGTACCGGAGAACGAAAAAAATAAATTAATAAAAAATATGGAATTGAGAAAATACAAAATTCTTGGCTTTCGAGAGCATTTTTTTGTTTTTGATTGACCAATTTGGCCAATTGGCGAAATAGTTTTACAAACGTGTGTGTTGATTAGTTACCGTTTGTCGATGATTATTCAGAAATCGTATGATGCGGTCTGGTGTGATGTAGGCTTCAGAAAAACATTTTCTTTATTGTGCCAAAGTTTCGATTTTTTTTTAGATCATCTTCAGGGCTCAAAGTGCTACAAACAAGAATGGCACAATTACTCAGAAAACAAACACTTTGAGCCCTGAAGATGATCTCAATAAAGATCGAAACGTTCGGACGATAAAGAAAATGTTTTTCTAAAACCTACATCACGCCAGACCGCATCTCACGATCTCTGTATAATCATTTTAGTTTATATTTAATTTTATAAGAGTAAGGATCTGCAAAATTACATATGCCCAAATTAAATTTTCGTCAAATTTATTTTTACGAATTTAAACTTGGGCAAAGTGCTACCCAAACTGCGCGTAATATCAATACAGTTTGGGGGAGGAAAGCAGTAGCAAATGCACCGTGCAGCTATGGTTTCACAGATTTCGATCTCAAAGTCAGGGAAGGTTGCGGTAGGGGTTGCGAATGACGTCCAACTCGAAACGTCGTTGAAGAAATTTCACCTAAGGCAACATGGGAAATTCATTCGGGGTCTTGAGTCTCAAACCACACTATACCACCCGTCGTCGCCGTAGTTTCACACATAATGGGCCAGGACTCCCAGGGTGGGTGGATTCAAAGAACAACACAGATCCTTCAAGAAGAAAATTACATTGAAATCAATACAACAAAAAACTAATAACGGACAAATAATAACCGAGACATCACCCGCCCCTTGCAACAACCAACGGGCCCAACGACATATAAGCCCTACTCTGACAACGTGACAGACAGTTCCTCACTGAAGAAGGCACAACACCCAGCATCCTCCAAAGTGCTGTTGTAAATTAATAAAAAATGGCATTTTTAAAGTAGACATACAAATGACAACATTTGTACTAAGTCCTGTTGATTGATATTTCTATTTATGATTGCTATAGTTTATGAGCTGTTTGAAGATGTGATTTTACGTCGATTCTGACGTAAAATAGCACCCTGTTTCATCATTGATATGTCACAACCTGGAAATTTTAATTGGACACTGGATATTGCATCTGAAGTTTTAGATCGACCTAATTAATGAATATGTCCGGAAATGATCTGACAGGAAGCAATTATGGCCCTCTCTTGACCTTTTATCCGACGTTTCTTAATATAAAATACTTTTCCCATCATCTTTTCAATCCATCACGTCAAGTGATCCGCTGAGCACTAACGCTCCGAGTACTATTGGCTACATACTTTGCTAACGTTATATCGTCTTATTGACATGGACGGTTTTACGTAGTTGTACAAACGTAGAAACACCTTTTGACAACTGAATGTACACTTTTAACACTATTTGTCCATTTATAGATTAATAAATTATGTCTAGCTATCACAGCAAGATTTTCCCGAGCGGTTACTCTTGAAGGAATAATCCCTTTGTAGAAATAGGAAAACGCAGCTAATGCGTGGAACACACCCGATGCAACGCTACGCGACGCTACCCGACGCCTTGTCACGTTTTGGTAGGGTGTGCACATCTATGCAACGTGAAGCGCAGTCACACAGTGTGTATCACAAATCAGTATCGCAACGCCTCTTTTGTTCTTAATGCATTATTTTGAGCAAAACCATGTAATAATTTGTTAGTTAAATTTTATGAGCACAACCATGTAATAAATTGTTTGTTAAACTTTATCAGCACAACCATGTAATAAATTGTTTGTTAAACTTAATTGTTTTAAATAACGTTATTCCGGTGTTTTGATAAATTTTCTTCCCGACTATCATAATTAAATAATTTTTATAGAAAATTATGAATTTTTGATCTCGTTTAATTTGGCTTACATCAAAATAGGAATGTTATAATTAATATAACGACATAATTACATATACTTAGTTTGAAATAAAGTATAGAAAATTGAGTGTCCTGTTCTGAAGCTACCCGACGAAAATGGTGTAATTTTATGAGCAAAACCTTGAAATAAATTGTTAGTTAAATTTTTGAGTAAAACCGTATAATAATTTTGTAGTTATTTTTATTATATCAAAAAATTAATTTCCGGTGTTTTGTTCAATTTTGTAACAAACCATTAAAATGAATTAGTGTCCGAGTGGATAGAAGTCACGATAGCTCAAGGGGTGAGAGCAGCGGCGTATTTTGCCGAAGGTCGTGGGTTCGAATCCCGCTCGTGACACTGACTTTTTTATCTCAACCAATACCATACATAAATATTTATTAATTAAAAGATGTTATTTTGTCCATCGGATCACGAAATGTAATGGATTTTTTTTTTTTTTTAAATAAAAACTAATGAATTTTTGATCTCGGTTAATTTGGTTTATATTAAAATAAGTGTGTTGTAATAATGCATGTAGTTTGAAAAAAAAAATATGAGTGTCTAGCTCTTTTGTCTTTGACTGTACTCGATGCTACCCGACGAAAATCTGGACAAGGGGGTCCCAGAGCGTTTAGTGATGTGACCCCTCCCAACCCTTGCCTACAAGGGGGGTGTCCGGGCTCAAAATAATGGTGAAGCCCTGAGGGCGTGGCAACCTCTCTAGAGCACAAGCTGTACTCGTGTCGGTCTCGGGTCGGCATGGGGCTGCGGGTGCTTTATCAGAGACACATTGGGTTAGGGTACCAGATCCTGTCTGCATAGACGGGGGAGGGTTCATAACCATCTACGGAGCAACAGAAATGTTCCAAGGTTCAGCCCCTGTTACAATGGAAATGGACTCGTAGTGGTTCGTGGTGACGCCCCTGGCGGGAATTTAGAGAAGAGGCTGTCTTCTATCTGTGACCTTCGCAAGAAACTTGCTCATGACTATCGTTATACACCCGGCCTCACGGGATACGGCGGATCGGACGGCAGTGTATAAGCGTTGAGGACGCTATGATTACGGTGAAAAGTCCCCCAAATGCGTGAGTAGTGGCGGATGGGAATGGGTAGTGAATCGGTTGGTCCTATTCGAGTATGCTTTGCACGTAGGTGTAGGCTGAACTCGATTGGAAGTTGTTACCGTAGGCCGACTCCTCTAGGGGGTGGTTAGCAATTCCACTTTAAACAAAACCGCGGCCGGAGCGCATCCGGTAGTTTTGTACGCTAGAAAAGCCCCAATACTCTGGGAGATATAGTGGCCTTCTCTAACTAGGGAGCGCGCGGGAGACCAGACTGATGTATTTCGGCTTAGGTAGTCCTTTGGGCGCGGCATACGGTCTGATGCTTAATGCAGACCCGACAACTCGGAATGGGCAAGCGGGGAGCGAGGTTGTCTTGGGCCTTCGTGGCTGAGCTGCCTCTACACCAATGTTGCGGCGGTAACACCATTCTGTCGTATGTGGAGGTCCGTCAGCTCTCATCTTGAGAATCAAAACGTCCTATAAGGCCGGAAGGCTAGATGCGGACGTTAAACATCCTCATTATCCTTTTTAGGACGACGAGTGTACTGGAAAGCAAAGGTCCCAGACCGTAGAGTAGGTTAGCGTGACGTAGCATCGGGCAGACGTGCACGGGAGTAATGCAACCTTATGGAAAATCGTAGTTTGGATTTGCGTCGGGTAGCGTCGCATGGCGTTGAATCGTGTAAGTGTGTTCCCGGCTTTAAGAAAGCCAAGCTTTGAATATTATACCCTAAAAACAATTTAATTTTATTTACCTCGTCATCTTGAAAATAAGAAAAAGGAAAAAGAAGAGATAAATGATTTTAAATACTTGTAAATTACAAACGTTAAACGCAATAACATTAATCTACGGGAATTTTGGACTTGGCTTAAATGAACAATTATAGCGAAATTTCAATTTACAACTGCAAAGACAGTTACAATATATTAATAACGGTATATATGATTGACTGATAATTTATTTATTACAAAATAAACGCCTTTGCCTGAGATTTTTTGTTTTGTAATGAATGGAGCAAGGTAAGCAGAAACGGTGTCTTTTTAGTGATAAAGGGGTACATCTACCCTCCCCCGGATAGCTTTTTCACAATTGACCTATCCCCCGATGGTATCTAATAACATCCCTTTAACAAGTCAGAAAGCACTTGTATTAGTTTATGAACTGCCGGATCTTTTGATGTAAATGCTCCCAAGTTCTAGCATTTTCTTCTTGAGAGTTTCCCCGCAGTCAAAGGCCAGCTTTTGAATAGTCACGCAACACGCAGAAAAGCCGATTCGCTTGTTTGCCCAACTGGAAGAAATTCAAGCCTCGTAATGTTCGGATATCGACTTGTACAATTTGTACTTTTACCCATTTTGAAAAGCTGTTTCATACTTGGTGTTACTTAGTATTCAATCATTCACATGCATTGAATATTCTTATTATCATATCTCCAAAGAAACGCGGTCAGTTTTTCATCAATTATGACAACTGGAAAAGTGACAGGATGACAAGGCCTATGATCTACATCCACTGCGTCATGTTAGCTACATACATATATTGTTAATTTAGGGCTGAAAAATTCCATTCCAGGCCAGCCTTTTCATTCTTTGCTGTCTTCTTTTCTTTTCCCTTTACTCCTTCTATTTAATTTTTGACGCTGTAGCCATGTTATATTCAGACATATTAAGCGTTGCGTGTTAAGATAACCGACTTTTTCGTTTCTTTATACTATTTCTCCTCCCCAGTACGGTATTTACTCACTGGACTTCATTCACACTGATCCATTAATGGGGTAATTGGAGAAGAAGCCCCTCCATTCAAGCTAATAAATTTCGTCTACTTACCAGACTTTAATTATACTAACCCAGAGTACTCGCCATTCCTCCCAACAGTATCGACAGACTTTATAATAGTCTCGTGGGGATTATTGTATCTTCTTTCACACTAATAATTTACATTCGCTAAGTACATCGATACAAATAAAAACTGTTTCTAATTCATTCTAACAAATAAATACAGACATACAACTCATGGCTCATTCAATCGCACCCAAGTACTCGATATTCCTCGCGAATCTGTCTGACCCCTAAATTCTCGCTAATAAGTTCGTTCCAATGAATACCATACACTAAAAACATTTCCATACACAATTAAGAATATTTTCGGCGCTGAGATACTACATAAGCGATCTGTACCAGCAGATTAGAGCAGAAGATTAAGTAGAATGTATTTTGCTAGAGACGCTTTAAATTAATTAGCACAAGGTCGAACGATTGCGCTTCATCACGAAAAGTTCCCTTATTATATACTCTCCGCTCAAAGAGGAGGATACGCGGTCTACAACGCGAAACTCTTGCTCAATTGTCAAACCGTTTATATCAACTCTCGGGGTGCCGGTGTTTTTGAAAAAAAGCCCACTTGTAGGTATGTCGGGTTCGAATGGGGCTGCTGGATTGGAACCCGGGACCTTTACCCTACAGTGATGAACGCCGTGTCAACGCCTAAACCGTTGCGGCCACCAACGCCCCCTTGAATCTTTATTATTAACAAATTTTGTAAACGCATTTTCAAACGACTTTCAATCAATATTTTTTTATGTGGTAAAACGTTGTCCAGGTGTCTTGACATGGTTGTTGGTTGCGCAATATAGCTGTTGGTCTTCAAAAAATGGTTGCCCTTTGTAGTTTTCGTGTTGTCACATGTGAAACACGGGGCCGAGCGTTGTCGTGTAAGAGAATCGGCCTTTTCCGATTGTCCAAAGATGGCTTCGATAATTTCTGGTGCATTGCTTCAACTTGAGAGCAATACATTTCAGCATTAATTGTTTGTCCCAAATTTGGCTACAATGAAGCCCACCAAAGAGAAATCACAGTTTTGATTAGTTTTGGAAAATCTGCTGCTTCTCTTTTGTCGAGCCTCTGTCCAGAACGTCTGCTGTTATCGCAGAGAATCCACTTTTCATCACAAGTAAAAATTCTATCCAGAAAAGGTTCATTTCTGCTTCGGCAAAGAATGTTTCGCAAACTTCATAACGGTCATTTTTTGGCGGTCGTTTGATGCATGAAGAACCCAACTTTCCAGGTTTTCACCTTTCTAATTGCCTTGAGGTGGTCAGCGACGGTCGATTTGCTGACTGAAAGATTCTCTACAAGCGCTCAATAGTTGATGTGGGATTTTCTTCGACCCAAGCTCGTAGAACATCATGATGTGGTGAAGAAATCCTTCCACGACCTTCTTTTTTCTTCATGGGTAATGTTTCCCTCGTGAAATTGTTTAAACCTCTGAACGGTGCTTTCACACACACTGCCATCGCCTCAGATTTTATTTATGTTTATGGCCGTGTGATGAGCATTCCGACCGAATTAAAATTGGCAAAACGAAATTACGCTAAAATCGCGCATTGCCATCTTAGCAAAGACTCTATTATTCCCAAATAACGAAATGCTCCTGAGGTAGGCAAACATTTTTATTTGAAAGAGTGTTAAGAGTATGTGGTGACATTCATACAAAAGAATAATCAATGAAACGTAAATAGTTTATTCAGAAATCGTGAAATGCGGTCTGGTGTGATGTAGGTTTCAGAAAAACATTTTCTTTATCGTGCCAACGTTTCGATCTTTAGTGAGATCATCTTCAGGGCCTGGGATTTACAAGTATTGTTTACATTTAACAAATACATTTAGGATGTGGAAAAGAGAATTTATACAATGCAAAATATATTTTTTGTTATATTCAATCAAAGTATTTCTACTCACTCAAAGTGTTTGTCTTCTGTGTAATTGTGCCATTCTTGCGTGACGTGTTGAGAGTGCCAGTGAGATTTTGCTCACTTGATTGTTTTATTTTTATATACGTTGGATTTTGGAGGGGTGGGGAAGGAAGTCGGTATAGAAATGACATTTTTGTATAAGGCGTCGGCTTCTTTGAGGTGAAAAGAGCCTACGAAGGGAAAAAATGTGATGGTAATGGTTCGGCCAGATTATCCTCTCAGGACAAAATAAAACAGCAAAATCTCACTGGCACTCTCAACACGACACCCAAGAATTGCACAATTACACAGAACACAAACACTTAGAGTGAGTAGAAATACTTTGATTGAATATAAAAAATATATATATTTTGCATTGTATAAATTATCTTTTCCACATCCTAAATGTATTTGTTAAATGTAAACAATGTTTGTAAATCCCAGGCCGTGAAGATGATCTCAATAAAGATCGAAACGTAGGCACGATAAATAAAATGTTTTCCTGAAACCTACGTCACACCAGACCGCATCTCACGATTTCTTAATAATTATCGATTAACAGTCACTAATCACCACACATTCGTAAACAGTTTGTTATACAGATAGGTAATTGAATGAGAAATGAAGGAAAAGGTTTGAGAATTTGCACGGTGGGGAGTGATCTATTAGAAGCGATGCGTATTGCCAGAGGGCTCCAAAGATACGCCCGCGGCTTTGGATTTATGTATATCGTGAATAAATTTATGTTCGGTGAAAGAGTCGGAGAATGAATAGGCGGCCACCATTCCCCGTCGGAGCCCACTTCAAATGTCCTCATAAAGAGTTGTATCGAGCCGTGTTCTATTCATCAGTGGCGGATTGAAAAGGCAACCGCGGCCCCGCTGCCGAGCCTACAATACCCCAGGAGCTCCTCGACTTACCCTGAGCCCCTCATTAAGGTTGGTTGCGAATCTTCGGGGCATAAAACAATCCGAGAAGCGAATCCGATCGTTTTTCCATGCCGACGACCCTCCTTCCAAACAAAGAAATACAAGATTACCAATATTGAGTTCAAAGATAAAATAATCGTGAAATGGTTGAAATAGCACCCACGCTTACTTTTAAGCAGAGAAAATGACCGAATGAATTATCTACAGTGACATCAGTGTTGGTCTCCCAAGTGATATATTAATATAATTTCCCCTTCAGGATGTTTAATAATAATAATAATTCTTTAATTATTATTTCAACATTTTACCATATTCCAATTAGTTATTCATTTTATCTAAGGTTTTTGGTTTGTAGTGTCCGAGGAGATCGAAGTCACGATAGCTGAAGAGTTTAGAACAGCGGCGTATCGAGCCGAAGGTCGTGGGTTCGAATCCCGCTCGTGACACTAACTTTTCATCTTAACCAAAAACCTTATATAAAAAGAATAATTAATTGGAACAATCAATATGGTCAGTAATGATGACCAGTAAGCAAATATGGGATAATTTTACAAAATGCTACACAAAGTATAGGTTTTATTAACATGCTATAATGGCATCGAAAAACCGTCTGCCGGACCCAACATTTTTTAAATGACAAACAAAAACAAAAACCCAAAATGTAAAAAAATCAGGACGTAAGGAAAAACAATGAAAATACCAAACAGTCAATTATAAACTAATTTATTAGATATTTATATAATAACAAAATACATTAAAAATAGTTTATTACGACGCCGGTTATAAGGAACGACCGGTTATAACGTTTAAAATATCTGGTCTCGTAAATGTCATGAGAAAAAACATAGGGAACCGTTTTTAACGAAATATAGGTTATAGCAGACAGTAGGCAAAAGTAACCCCAGCTGCCTAATGCTTCTAGGAGAGATTCTTACCCCCCCTTTTTTAACTATAAATGTCTAAAAATCTCTAAATCTCTAAATATGCTCTATGTTACGACCTTAATCGCTTCTGTTGAGAAAAAATTCGCGATAATTTCTTGGATGAAATCGGGAGATTTGTCCGAGCAGTCTCGCAAGGAAAATGTGGACGTCTCGTTTCAAAATATCGGGAATTGTGAAAAATAAAGAGAAAATAATCAAACAATTTAATAAGCGCCATAAAGTTTAAAAAATAAAACAAATTATTACTACAATGATACTGTAGTCAAATAACCCAATTCACATCACCACGTGCATACATGGATTAATGTATTAAAAACATATTTTTTATCTCAACCAAGACCTTACATAAAAATAATAATTAATTGAATCTTGGTCAATTGACCTCTAAAACGTAAACGTTTTAAAAACATTTAGGTAAATATATTTCTTTAGCAAGTTAGTATGTCAACCTGGATTAATTAAATAATTACTAATTATTATTATTATTTCAGTTAATTAAGGTTTTTGTTAGTTGAGATAAAAAAGTCAATGGCACGAGCGGGATTCGAACCATTAAATTCACTAATTTCGTGGTCCGCTTGACCAATTAATATATTACAATTAATTAAGGTTTTTTTATGTGATTGAGATGGGAAGTTGGTGTCCGAGTGGATCAAGGTCACGATAGCTCAAGTGGTAGAGCAGCGGCGTATCAAGCCGAAGGTCGTGGGTTCGAATCCCGCTCGTGCCATTGACTTTTTTATCTCAACTAAAAAAAACCTTAATTAATTGTAATATATTAATTGGTCAAGCGGACCACGAAATTAGTGAATTTAATTATTATTGTGTAGAGATTAGTGACCGTTAATCGATAGTTATTCAGATACCGTGAGATGCGGTCGGGTGTGATGTAGGAGAGTGCAACTCAACACGACATGCAAGGATGGCACAATTACACAGAAGACAAACACTTTGAGCCCTGAAGATGATCTCAATAAAAGATCGAAACGTTGGCACGATAAAGAAAATGGTTTTCTGAAACCTACATCACACCCGACCGCATCTCACGATATCTGAATAACTTAATTATTATTAATTTTTAAGGGCGTTTTAACGGCTAAGGTAATTTCACGCCCTCAACTGCTCTCCTCCTGCTCGTATGTGCATATCAATTGGATGCAAAAAGTTCATATTTATCGAACTGTTCGCTTATAACTTACAAAATTCTATGGTCCCCTGAAATTTGTTTCAAACAATTGTATGTAAAAATAAAAAATAAACTTATATGTTTCTTCCTTCCATGCGAGAAACTCATTTGTAATGTACTAATTCTATAAACTATAAAATCCATGTTTTACGTGCGTACTGAGCAAGTGCATCGACATTTATCGAATGTGTGAAGCAAGTAAAAGCAAGCTATAATACAAAAAAGGAGGTTTAATATCGCACCTAGAAAAAACAACAATTATGTAAGATGTATTTGTTAATCAGCTATGCAGACCTAAAGAAAATAAGTTACCTAGTGGGTAAAATAATAAAATTAAGAGAAGAAGAATTTAAAGTAAGTAACCCCCCCATGGCGAACAATTTCATGACGTCCCTTGTGCAATTTTCCTCAATTAGAAAATATGTACCATTTCTTATGTTTTAGTACGAACCTTGCTGAAATAGGAAAACACGATTTGGGTCTGAGACTTTAAGCGGGAATGTAACTTTTGTACATACGAGTACATTATATAAATGAAAGAGAAAATTGGGATAAATTAATTTACTTTAGTAGTGGGACTTTAATTGTAGAACTTCATTTAAGAAGAAATAAGAATCTAGGAGAAGTATGCTTTTTGGTTATGTAAAAAGTAGATAACTACCCAACCTGTTCAGCTATTTTAACGGTTTATGACAAAAGATTTTTTCTCTATGTAATTGTTCAATGAATATAAATATGTTTAAAAAATATTAAGTTTCCTGCATATAAATCACAATAACATGTAATCATAAAAAATTGCTAGGCATTATGAATCCTCGGGGGTGACGGCTTTTTCGAAAAAAAGTTTGTAACTAAGGGCCGCTGGATTCGAACATGAGACCTTTACCTTACAGTGGTGAACGCCGTGTCAATGCCTAACCGTCAGGGCCAGCAACGCCCCTCTTCTCCCTTTGAAATAATTAATCAGACCCATAGGCAATTTGTTTGTAATAAAGGCTAGCTGAGATTCCGGGACCACTAATGAGAGATCCGTTTCCGGATTGGGTCCGGTTATAATCATTATTTATAATTGGAATTTCGCATGTTCAGCACTACAGAAGATGGTTACTAGAAGATCAAGAAAATCAAAGGGGGCTGCGGATTTGCCAAACGATAATCAACTTTTCGCTCGATATTTGTAAATAACATAAGAAATCTAAGAACCTCGATGTACGAGACAAAAGGGGTTCTTAAATAGGTAACACTTACATATATAGAGGAAAAGCCTAACTAATAACTATATAGTCAACTATTTGGGCGTGAAAAATTGCACTGAAAAGACCAAACACACTTGATATCTTAAGTCATTTCTAAGTTATCAATTATCACTATTTCGATCGGAAATTTTGAATTTCAATATCTACTATACAGAGTAGTTGTAAAACATCAATTGTGCCGTAGCAAAATATATTAAAATATTCACTAATTTCGTGGTCCGCTTGACCAATTAAATCATTACAATTAATTAAGGTTTTTAGTTGAGATGAAAAAAGCTAATGGCACGAGAGGGATTCGAACCCACGACCTTCGGCTTGATACGCCGCTGCTCTACCACTTGAGCTATCGTGACCTCGATCCACTCGGACATCAACTTCCTATCTCAACCCCACCTTATGAGTTTTCCCTCTTTTTGCCATTTTTCAAATGTCGTGTAATCGGTTTGGATTCTCGACGACAATTGAAATGGCCAGAGCTTTAGTGAAGTGTACTTCATATTAATTCTTTAAATTCACTAATTGCGTGGTCCGCTTGACCAATTAAATTCATAAGGTGGGGTTGAGATGGGGAGTTGATATCCGAGTGGATCGAGGACACGATAGCTCAAGTGATAGAGCAGCGGCGTGTCAAGCCGAAGGTCGTCGGTTCGAATCCCTCTCGTGCCATTAGCTTTTTTCATCTCAACTAAAAACCTTAATTAATTGTGATATTAAAATATTTTTTTATCACGAAACAAAATTTATTTTCGTTTTTTGCGCCAAAAAAAGTTTGAGTGCAAATGTTTTAAAATTTTTCTAATTGTTCGCCTTCGCTTGTTTTCAACAATCACAAAAGTTATGATAAATTAGAAACACTTACAAACAAATTACACAAAACTTTACTGGCGCTTAAAACCCTATAAACGACGGTTAGTGGTTCTTCGTAGATGTCCATTCATTCTGTTAATTTGTTGTCTCTTAGGACTTATGTGGGTCCACGTCATTCTGTGGTCTAGGTATTCTTAAGTACCTGAATTGAACGGAAGCCGGTAGTTCCTTGTTGTTGATTACGGTGTAGTAATGCAGGGTTGTCTTTTCAATGCAAAATACAAAACTTAAAAAGAAAACGAACGAACAAACAAAACAAGAACCGCCAAGAAAGAAAAACTGCCAAATTTGCAGGTATATGAAGGTTACAACGATAACCCCTTTCGCACTAGTATATAAAAAAGCAACGACTGACAAAATACAACAGACAGACCAAAACAGCGAGGACATAAGCAGCATGATTAAATGATGACGTAAACCTATAAATGCATAAAAAAATTAAAATAAAATAATAAAACATACCAGTATGTGCTCCTAAATTTTAGATAAATAATGTTTCTAGATTGCACAGTCTAAATTAAAAAACAGGTAGTAATTTAGTAACCTACAAAAATCATCACAGTTTGCAATATAATGTTGAACAATTTTAAATTAAAAAATAAAATAATTTTGTTTGACTTAAATATTTTACGCTAAAGAGAAGCCCAGAACAAAGTTCCAGTACACTTTATTAAATTTTAATCGTGGTAAAATAACATTAGGTTTTGTTTATTTGTACAATTAAACTTCAGGAGGCAAATTACTAAAATGAATTTTGTACAATTGAAACTAATTAAATAGTAATTTGCTTTTCTTAATGAGCCAGCTTTATCTTTCTCTGTCACTTTTAGAAACATTTTATTGACTTTTAGGGGTTTTTGAATGTTAGAATAGTTAAAAAGATGTTTTGACAGTGGAGGAAGCAAGCTCCTGCCATGACGTTCGGAAAGATGGTCATGAGCCAACTGAAAATTTGGACGTCTTGTACGAAGTCTGTCATTTATAAGCTCACAATCAAGACACCAATCACTCAATAATGTCTTAGATAGAACAACCTAAGTGACGAAAGAAGTAAGGGACAGTATTTCAAGTAATAATGACAGAGATTTAGGGTCTTCTCAATTTTTTGACGAGCTGTCATCGAGAAGTTCTAGTTAATTACTATTAATACCCAACTGAAAATGTTTTGCCAACGAATTGTTCTTACATTTTATTTAATAAAACTAGTCAAATGCGACCAATTTTATATTGACTAATAAACATCAAATAACAATAAATTCTCTTGAGTCCAATCATTAGTGTCATGGTTAAACTGACTGACCTCGTCACTTATAAAAAAAAACTAACTCAAACAGCGTGCTTTTCATCATTGTACATATTGTATTTAGGTAAATTGACCCATGACATTTTCAGATCTCTTTGTATATTAATGTTGGTATATACCAAGGAGCATCTACCATCATGTTTTAAATTATGATTATAAAGCATAATTTTATTTTGCATTGATAGTTTAAAAATTTTTTCCAACAACCAATAAAATTGTCGGCATCAGAAGTCATGTCCTTTTCTATTTTATGTGTTTTTCCCAGTTAATGTTTTATATTTAGTGTCTGGCCTATATATTTTATTGAACTCTGAGTTGGTACTACTTTACCCTTGACATCATTTGGTTTGCGCAACAATTTTATATTTGTAATGTTAATGTGTAGTGATTAGTGACCGTTAATCGATAATTATTGAGAAATCGTGAGATGCGGTCTGGTGTGATGTAGGTTTCAGAAAAACATTTTCTTTATAGTGCCAACGTTTCGATCATTATTGAGATCATCTTCAGGGCCTGGGATTTACAAACATTGTTTACATTTAACAAATGCATTTAGGATGTGGAAAAGTGAATTTATACAATGCAAAATATGTTTTTTATATTCAATCTTGAATATATTAAAAAAAAAATATTTTGCATTGTATAAATTCACTTTTCCACATCCTAAATGTATATGTTAAATGTAAACAATGTTTGTAAATCTCAGGCTCTTAAGATGATCTCAATAAAGATCGAAACGTTGGCACGATAAAGAAAATATTTTTCTGAAACTACATCACACCTGACCGCATCTCACGATTTCTGAATAATGTAATGTTAATATTAACGAATGTCCCGTCGTTTATTTTGATCTTCCATGCGTGCGTTGATTGCAATTTCGGTTCGTGGAAGTATCGATGCATCTTTTCACTAAGAGGCAAACTTGAAATGTTTATATGTTTTCGTAGATCACTTGTGAAAAGCAAGTATAGTACGGGGCCGAGGAAGCTTACGCTTGTAAGTTTGATCTCAAACAAATCAGAATATTCGTCTTCTCAAACTTGAAATAATATTTTTGAATGGTAAGAGATCCAGAGTT
Source organism: Cimex lectularius (assembly GCF_000648675.2). NCBI lineage: Eukaryota > Metazoa > Arthropoda > Insecta > Hemiptera > Cimicidae > Cimex > Cimex lectularius. The sequence goes on along the minus strand of NW_019392866.1, from coordinate 506,826 downwards.
CCACATACTGTTTTGGGAATATTTCTTTTATCTTGTGTGTTAAATTTTCTTTCCAGATCTTGTCAAAGGCCTAGGAATAAAGCCGAGAATATATATTTTATCCGAGAGCTTTCAGGTTAAAATCAGTGATTGTATATATCTAAACTGGTGGCTTATTATAGTGGGTATAATGTTCGCTTGTTCAATATAGGGTTTCAGGCTTTGCAGCACTTGATTTTCGAATAGTTTGGAGAATACTGGAAGGAATGAGATTGGAAGGTACAATGAAATAATGTGAAGAGCTTAGCTGGGTTTTCTGTCATAATGATATCAGAAATTTTCCAGTTAACTGAGTACGTATGTCTTATAGCTACGATAAATAAATTCGTCAATTTTAAATATTCTTTTTTAGGAAGTGTTTCAAAATTTGCCCTATTGTTGGGTCAAATCTGGAAGCCTTACTATTATCTTTCAATTAATTATTCTTTTCATGTAAGGTCTTGGTTGAGATAAAAAAGTCAGTGACTTGGGCGGGATTCGAACCCATGGTTTTCGGCTAGATACGCCGCTGCTCTACCACTTGAGCTATGGTGACTTCGATCCACTCGGATACTAACTTCCCATCACAACCCCACCTTTTGAATTTTCCCTCCTTTTTGCCATTTTTTGAATCCCGCTCGTGACACTGAATTTTTGATCTCAACTCAAAAACTTAATTGAAAGATATTAATTGGTTAAGCGGACTAGGCAAACTAGTGACTTTACTATTATATTGATTGGTTTTTATTTCATTGGCGACATATCTAGCCGAAGATGGTGGGTTCGAATCTCGCTCATGACAATGACTTTTTTTTTTCAACTAAAAACTTTAATCAATTGGTCAAGCGGACCACGAAAACTAGTGACTTTACTATTATATTGATTGGTTTTTATTTCATTGGCGACATATCTAGCCGAAGATGGTGGGTTCGAATCTCGCTCATGACAATGACTTTTTTTTCAACTAAAAACTTTAATTAATTGGTCAAGCGGACCACGAAAACTAGTGACTTTACTATTATATTGATTGGTTTTTATTTCATTGGCTATTTCCTTTTAGGCAAAAAATTTTTTTTCTTTAGAATCGGTCTAGAGACGATATCAGCATTTGGCAAAAGTTTTAGATTTGTTTTTATTATCTCTTATATAACTATATATAAGAATAATAATATCTCTTATATAACATCGCTTATAAGAATTTTGTTATTTCTAATTGGTGGGACTTAAATAATATGCTTCATTAAAATTTGGTAACTTTTTATACGTTGTTTTTCTTAGGTCGTGTTAGGTCGCTCTCAACACAACAGACAAGAATGACTCATCTACACGGATAACAAACATTCTGAGCCCTGAAGATGACCTCAATAAAGGTCGAAACGTTGGCACGATAAAGAAAATGTTTTTTCTGAAACCTACGTCACACCAGACCGCAAGCCACGATCTCCAAATAATCATTGTAAATTCATAGAAATGATTAAAAGTATAAAATGAAAAATTGAGGGAAGTACCTGTGAATAATTAAATATTATGTTTAATTAAGCTGGTGACATTAATTAGAAAGTTTATACAATCTTGTTAACTTGTGTAAACATGAACTTACAAAAATTTTGGAAATTATAAAATTAAGATTCTAGTAATTAAACTGACTGTTCAGGCATACGAGGGTGCTATGCCCGGGACGTCCAATCCTTAACCACCACTATCCGGCCCCCTGACGCTAAAAATGCAATAAAAACTTGATGAAAAGAAAGTAGCAGAATCGGTGGGCCAGATTGGCAGAGAAGTAGTCTCAAGTATCAAGAGCACTGTCGTTTGGTAGCCCTCGAAGGACCTGACTCGTAGAAGAAGGGTCATTCTCACCGATTAAGACCTAGACCATACTAGGTTGAAACATAATTTTGAAAGTATGTGTCCGGCTTGCAGAGAAAGGTTGCTCGATGTGTCCCACCTAATTGAAGGGTGGATTCCTTGACTCCATAGCGAGCGCCTAGGAAGAATTATGTTCGATTTTCCGAAGTGGTTTTGTAACAGTTCGCAACGGAATCAAAATGTTGAATTCCGGTTTTCCGTACCAACTCTGAACAGTGCATAACATAAATGTTTTAATTTTACTTATCTTTTATTGTTCTGCGTTGTGAACAATTACCTGAAAGAGTTCTATATTCATGTAATGGAGCGCCCTGCTTTAATCCGGGCTTAAAACTTTCACCCTGAGCTTCTGGTATATCGCCGGGATGTTGGTATAAACAGGAAAACGCCAATATTTTGTAATAACTTAAGCAATTATTCATAGAATAATCGAAAAACACCCTTTGAAATGTTAATTACTTTGTTTTGTCAAATGCGTGCATAATTGACTGTGTGGTACACAACAACAGCAAATTCGAACAAAATGGATTCATACATTTTGATGATTATTGCTAGACAGAAAAAAACGAATTAAAAATATTTTTCTTTATGCCACGCTATATTTTTTAATTAATAAATTATAAGTATAGTCAGTAATCAAAAGCAAGTTTGACTTTCGACTATGTACAGAGCTGTATTGGTTGATTGTTCAATATTTGAAAACCATTTTGTGGTTAGACTGAAATCGACTAAAAGCCTCTTATCGCCACAAGTTGGTCAATAGCCTAAATATAAACACGCCAAATCTGGGCAAGGATAATCTACAACGCCGAGTCAAATACCTTTATAAAGCTAGTTTCCAAACAATATTGTACGGTATTCCAATCGGATGGAACTAATTCTTCTTTATGATCCGGATTTCAGGATGTGTAAATGAATGTTTTGTAACAATTATAATTCAAAAGGCATTGGTTTCTGGCTGTTAAGAGGTGATTGGTTTTCATTCCACATGCCTGCCATAGCCCAATCAAATTACTTATCCCTCAGACCCAACACTGAAAATGCCGATTACCCGCCAAAACAACATGAATATGCCTACCAAAATGATCGGGAAATACCAAAATAAGGTCGGGATTGTGCTAGATCAAAAACTTGACTAATAATACTATCTAAATTTAACTTTAAAGGAAAGAAGTAATTAAAAGTTGAGTTAAAAAATATTCAGCGATGTAGTTTATCGACCAGCTACTTCAGTACTCTCAGTTATCGGGTTTGTGGTCAATATAAACAGCAAGGTTTTTTTTTATTGCCAAGCTTTCGACTATATATTTAGTAATTCAGTACTTTCGTGGTCCGCTTGACCAATTAATACATGACAATTAATTAAGGCATTTAGTTGAGATGAAAAAAAGTTATGGCACGAGCGGGATTCGAACCCACGATAATTGAAAAAATAAAATGGCAAAAGGAGGGAAAACTCATAAGGTGGGGTTGAGATAGGAAGTTGATGTCCGAGTGGATCGAGGTCACGATAGCTCAAGTGGTAGAGCAGCGGCGTACCTAGCCGAAGATCGTGGGTTCGAATCCCGCTCGTGCCATTTACTTTTTTTCATCTCAACTAAAAACCTTAATTAATTGTCATATATATTTAGTCTTTCTCAAGGCGCTACAATGACAAAAACGATTATCAATATAATAATTCAAGAAGAAATACACATTTTTTTGTTTAGGACTTACAAAAACAATGTCATAAATTTTTAAAAAAATATAAACATGCCTTTCTTTATCACAGTAAGATATCACTCGAAGAAGGTAACAGGCCAGTTAGATGCCGTTCTTACATAATATCCAACTGTTTCCCTCTGTTGGAAGGTTTTTTTTGACAAATATCAGAGCTTATAAATAAATAAATACTTACATGATAAATAAATATATATTACATAAATAAATAAATACAATCTCTTCTTTTTTTATTTTTTAAAAATATTTTATTTTGTTAATAAATTTGAATAAATAGTACTAATATTATTGTAATCAGTTTTCAAATTGCACGCATTGGGGTCTTTTTGTAAATACATACATAGATTCTTTTGGTAATCTACGCCCTAGAATTTTTTCATAGTCCACAATCTTTATGTCATCAATATTTAACTTAAAATTATGTTTGTGTGCAATTGAATGTTTCGAAAGTCCTGTTCCCGCTCTACTATGGTTTCTGCAATCATATGTATGAGAGCCTTGATGCGGTCGGCCAAAAATTGTTTAGTCTGTCCATAGTACACGGTGGGACAGCCGTTACAATCAACACAATAAGCAACGTTGGATATTTTTCCTTTTTCTTCTTTATCTTTTAATTTTGTAAAAAATTGTTTCTCTATTTTGTTTTCAAACATGTAAACAACTTTGATATTTTCTATTTTTCTTTTTAGCAATTTATTTAATTTGGGTGAAATTTTTTTTACATATGTTAATGGGTCATATTTTATATTATTAGGTCCATCATGACTAACATTATTGGTTATATACACGGGAACACTATCTTTCAACCTTCTATTTAGTATTTTTTTATACAAAGATTTTGGATATCCATTAGACATTAACATATTTTCACTCTTGAGTTTGTTTTTTTCGTGGAAACTCTCATGGATTAACTTTAAAGACCTATCAATTAAGTTAATTATTATTACAATTAATTACGGTTTTTAGTTGAGATAAAAAAGTCAATGGCACGAGCGGGATTCGAACCNCGTATCTAGCCGAAGATCGTGGGTTCGAATCCCGCTCGTGCCATTGACGTTTTTATCTCAACTAAAAACCTTAATTAATTGTAATATATTAATTGGTCAAGCAGACCACGAAATTAGTGAATTTTCAACAACACTGATAACTTTTGTGTTTTCTGAATACGTAGTAGAGAACTTTTTCTTTAGGATCTAAGACCGACTCGACGATACCTTTGACCTTGCAGAACGTAAAAAATAATGCCAAACTGTTTGCATTCAGCAAAATAATATTAACCGGCTAACGATTACTTTTGTTGGAATTCTAAGTTTCAATTCCTAATATAAGAAGCCTTATGCCACAGTGAATTGGATCATTGTTGTTGATCATCTGAATAACCAATTTTCAGAAATAAATCACCGGCTCAGTTTACCGACGATTGTAAGTTGTGGTACTTCTAAGGAAATTCGCGTGAAACAGAAGTTCATGCCACACTAGTGGGTAAATAAGTTAAAATGAATGTTTAAATAAAGTCCCTGTGGTAATGCAGAAATTTTTTCTTGAAAACTGAAATGGACACTAATAATTTGCTTTGCTTGCTTATCTGAAAAAAATAATTTGTAGTTATTCAGACATTTTTACAAATTTATGCTACGTTCCGTTTGCGAACAGAAAAAAATGTAATCGGCACATTTTATTGTTTTCCTTGGTTATTAAATTGTGTGTGTCTAGCGGACCACGAAATTAGTGAATTTAATTATTTAAAATTAAGTTTACTTCACTAAAGCTCTCCGTGGCCATTTCATTTGTCGTCGAGAATCTAATCCGATTACAAGACATTTGAAAAATTGCAAAAAGGAGGGAAAATTCAAAAGTTGGGGTTGAGATGGGAAGTTAGGGTCCGAGCGGATCGAGGTCACGATATCTCAAGTGGTAGAGTAGCGGCGTATCAAGCCGAATATCGTAGGTTCGAATCCCGCTCGTGCCATTGACGTTTTTATCTTATCTAAAAACCTTAATTAGTTGTTGAAAAAGTTGAAAAAGGAAAAAGGAGAACACCAACTGGACCCTGGCCAGGTCGGCATCGGTGGATTATCGCACGAGCAATCCTAGTAGTTGTAAAGGAACTATGTCATGATGATCTTCAACTAGTCATATCCACGTTGAGACATGCAAGAAACTGGCCAATCTACAAACTTTGGCCTAAGAACTATTATTTTACTAACGGCATATCGTTAATTTGGTTCCCTTCCTATCTTAGCGATAGAAATCGTATCATATCATAGGTCCTCAAACGCCCCCCATTGGCCACTTTCCATGTATATGTTCGTCAACGATATTGCTTCGGTTCATCACTCACTAGAACCGGCCATTTTACTGAAGGGGGAGTTTGACCCGTTCCTTAAAAAGAGCGGTTTTTTCATCTCTATTACGAACTGTCATTTTCCTTTTTAATTAAAAGAATAATATCACCAAGAATGTTATACCAATTGTTTTTTAATCAGAAATTTGACTGACAAAGATGCAAGGAATTATGATGCCAGACTGATCTATCTAAAAGGGTTCTTTCAAATTGTCAGTTTCACATGTGATACGCTCTTATCATTATAATCAGTATGTTTTATGGATTTAACTAGAAGAATTAGATTAACGTTTTGACATGGTTTTTGATGGTGTTACAGTCTTCATTATGTATAATATTAAGAATATTTCTAAATTTGTTCTCTTATTACATTGTTTGATCATAAAGCCAATTATCAACAATGCTCAGTCGAAATCATGATTATCCTCAAGAATTAATTTTACTTATCCGTGCTTATCTAATTGGCGGTGATTTAATTGCATTTCTCTTGCAATATTGGAACAATAACTCAAAACGATCGAACCTGACTTCAGATATCAAAAAGAAAAAAAAACATAAGCAAAACAGACGAACCGTTGCAAAACTCACCGCTGAAGGTGACGAAAAGCCTGCAGCTAAAACAGTGGGAGGAAACAACGCGAGGTTTACCCCTACTACAATCAATGCGACAGCAATCACAAAATGAATTTTACTGAAAATTTTATGAACAATTTTTACTTATTAGTTATGATATCATAGTAGAAGAATGGTAATGAATATATGGCCTTATATAATAATTAACCTTTTGTTTTTACAGTTGAAACGCTCCAATTATGTTTTCTTTGATTAAAAAAACTGTCCGAAATCAATTTTTCTAATTTATTAAATTCGGCTCAATCCTCCTGATGGGTGCATTGTCTGTCTTGAAAGGCGGCCTTGTGGCCGTGAGTTGTTTTGTTTCCCTTTGTTTGTCAAACAAGGCCGTTCCACCTTTTGTGTCACGAATTCAGTCAAGTTAATTAAGTTAATTTAACACGTTTAATCAATGAGGCCTAAGAGGGATGAATCGTGGCAAGCCGAGCCCTTAGAGAGTAGCTAATGTTTCTCCCCTTCATATTTTTACTGCGGGTTGAGATGTAAATTCAATAATGAGCCCGTTTACAATACCCTCGGTGAATCATTTAATTCACGGCTGATGACCTAACAAAAGAACACGTCAGTCAAGAATAAATAAAACCAGGTGAAACGATAATTATAATAATCCATCCACTTATTATCTAAGGTCTTCAGGTTCAATTGAAAAAGTTAATATCACGAGCGGGATTCGAGCCCATGACCTCCGCCTCCAGCTTTTTCATATAAACGAAGATCAAAAGTGTAATTAATCAAAATAATTATTACGGTCAAATCTGACTACTAAATACATTATATGGATTATATTATATTATTGGTCACGACATAAGTCTTCGGTAATCGAATTTTGATATTTGATTGACTTGACGATATTTGAAAATATGGCTAAAAGAGGGAAAATTTGAAAGTTAAAGCTTGGCATGAGGAGTTGGTGTCCAGGTAGTCGAAGTCACGATAGCTCGATTGGTTAGAGCAGCGGCGTATTAAGACGAAGTTGGTGGGCTCGAATTCCGCCCATGACACTAGATTTTTATCTCAATCAAGACCTTACATAAAAAGTTTAATTAATCAAGATAATTATTACAAAGGACTGATTTTTTTCTTCGAACTTTTAGCGATAACTTTGTCATTTTTTTGACCAATTTAAAACCCGATTGCACCATTATTTTCAGCGTAAATTATCCTTTAAAATGAAATGTCAGGATGTATTAGGGGGACCGCGGTAGCCGAGTGGTTAGCATGAGAGACTCTCACGCCGCGGTCGTGGGTTCGATTCCCACCTTCGCCTCTGGCCCTTTTTTCCCGATAACCCCCAATTTGAACAACATATATATAAGAATTCGTCATGGCTAACATGCAAAGATCATAAGGCCAAAAAAAAAAAAGTTTAAAACAACGAGAGTAACCGGAACAAAACTAGACAATTGTCAAAGTACAATAATACACTAATAAATTTACATAAAATCCATTTGCACATATCAAGTTGATGTATTTGAAACGGCTAATATGCAAGATCATAAGGCCAATAAAAAAAAATAAATAAAAAATTATTATAAGAAAATGTATAGGGTCGCATTTGAAATTTTGAAGTTGACCTGGGCCTGAGACACCCTGAATAATTTTTCTCCAAAAAAATGCTAAAAATTTGAATCTAGACTAAAAAATAACAAACACGTATTTTTTATTTATTGTTTGATAGCGTCATTGATTTAAGAGAAATTCAGCCGGGCCTTGCAAAAAGGACACCCTTTATAATAGACATTATAAAAATGTCAACATTACTAAAACATAATTAAAAACATGCCGATGTTCTCCCTGTAATCTTAACTTGACCGGCACCCACAACGGTTGTCGAATGTAGGTCTATTTAAAGGACGACTTTTGAGGGTTTGGCAAGAGGAAAAAGCAGCGAATCGACCATTTGAGATTATAAAAAATTAATGTGTATTTAATGACAACATTCCATTACCGTATTAATACTTTGATTAAGTCGTTAGACGGACTAATATTGTTAACGTCGGGCAATATAAATTTTCGAATTACACGTACTTTCAATGAAGAGTTAGCAATGGCACTTAGATTACCTTAATAGTCGTATGTGCTAATAAAATGCAATCATGATGCAGTAACAATAATAATATAAAACAGGAGTTGAGCCAATGAACAACAAAACTAAATTATTAATTGGTTCATTTTGTTATTTATCTTCTGGCCTTCTAATAGATAGATAGGTCATGGTAAAATGTTCCATAATGACAATACATGCCTACCAGCACAATACAGTTAATTAAGTCCTTAATAATTGCTGCATTTAAAGGAATAACTTAATTTGGTCATTAGTATGTTTGATAATGGTTGAATGCAGTAGTGAGTTGTACATCTTTTCAACTTGGCTTTGACTTTGTAGGAAATGTAACAAAGCCAGAAATGCTGATTATATAACATGCGAAAATACCAAAGCTAGATATGCATAAAGGGATTTGATAACGTGCATACTCGTGATGTACAACAAACATTGATGTTAAATTCAACAGAAGCTTTATTGATCTCGTACATTTAACATTGCAAGTCACTTTATTTCATATCTCATTCTTTCTGCAACGACGTTGGATTGGTTTCGCTTACTTGTTCAACTACAGTGATTTATTTTGACTTATACAACTTCTGTAATAAATTACTGTATCTCGAGTAAAATTTGAGAGCAAAGTTGCAAAACCAAAACGTTCTGCTATTCAGGAATTGATGTTTATTACGCGTTAGGGTGAATCCCCTTCACACGATGCAAAACTCGTATCCTTGCGAGTGTAAAATAAAAATAAGAAAAAATATTTATGCCACAAACTCAATTTAATTAAACGGAAAAGACCAAAATTGGGACCTGATCCAAATAAATTATAACAAAACGTTTAAAAATTTTCTTTTTTTCTCATTTTTTTCTTTTAGTTTTTTTGGGAATTTTTATAACAATATTTTTAAATGGAGCTTATCTCAAAGGATAAGCTAATCCCCTACAGCAGGATCGGGCAGTGCGAGCTGAGCTACGAAAGGACGAGGAAGGACTCTCTCAATTTTGTTTGAAGACACCTGCTCTTTTTATGTAAATGGCAAGGAGTTAGTTGCGTATGTCAAAGATCACATTTTTTTTTCAAATCTGAATACATTTTTTTTTTTAAAGGTTTTGTTATAATTTATTTGGATCAGGTCCCAATTTTTGTCTTTTCCGTTTAATTAAATTGAGTTTGTGGCATAAATATTTTTTCTTATTTTTATTTTACACTCGCAAGGATACGAGTTTTGCATCGTGTGAAGGGGATTCACCCTAACGCGTAATAANAAATAAGAAAAAATATTTATGCCACAAACTCAATTTAATTAAACGGAAAAGACCAAAATTGGGACCTGATCCAAATAAATTATAACAAAACCTTTAAAAAAAAAAATGTATTCAGATTTGAAAAAAAAATGTGATCTTTGACATACGCAACTAACTCCTTGCCATTTACGTAAAAAGAGCAGGTGTCTTCAAACAAAATTGAGAGAGTCCTTCCTCGTCCTTTCGTAGCTCAGCTCGCACTGCCCGATCCTGCTTTAGGGGATTAGCTTATCCTTTGAGATAAGCTCCATTTAAAAATATTGTTATAAAAATTCCCAAAAAAACTAAAAGAAAAAAATGAGAAAAAAAGAAAATTTTTAAACGTTTTGTTATAATTTATTTGGATCAGGTCCCAATTTTTGTCTTTTCCGTTTAATTAAATTGAGTTTGTGGCATAAATATTTTTTCTTATTTTTATTTTACACTCGCAAGGATACGAGTTTTGCATCGTGTGAAGGGGATTCACCCTAACGCGTAATAATGTGTACAATTATTTTAAATTTCACATTACCACAAGTTCCGCAACGGTTTTATGTCGAAGTGTCCTGGTTTCCCTGGACCTTTCGTGCATTTGAATTTGTTTGGTATCTAGAGTGCCTACAGTAGAAGCTGAAGGGAATACTTCCTGTTAGGTAATACCTCATTCTTAAATAATTCTTATTCGATCGTTACTTTAATGTAAACCACATTTCCTATACAATCTTCATTTATCCTAATTCAAGGGTAATGGTTCGTTGAGGAAGAACCTTGGCCACATCACAGCGATACTAAAACATTAATATTCCCACTTATAATTTCACGCTTTAAGAATCAAGGTTAATTTAAATAAATCGCACCTTACTGTATTCACCCTAACAGAACACCCCCTGTCAATCTAAGCAATAGACCTATTTTCTTGGTCATATCAAATTCACAAAAACTCAGATGCATCGTATAACCAGTTGAATGTAAATAACCGGTGCTATGGGAACCCCAGGCCAGAGGCCACCTAATACATTATTACACTCAAATTCAACTTATTCTATCGTCTTTGTAATGTAGACCAAAGTTCTTAGACATCCTCCATTTGCCCCATTCAAGGGTTTACCTTTCCTTAATGACGAGTCTTGACATCACTGTACAGCACCATATTGACTGCTGACCTATTCACGTAATGTGTTAGCACCATAATCTTTATATTATAATGGCTTTCCTCTCTTCTAACACTAATCTTGTCATATAAACTTAACCTCCCTCCCACATCAATAATACGTAACAGCATAAGTCCGTATTCGTAACCTGCTATCCCGGAGAGTTAGATGGTGTTTTTGCACATTAGAAACTAGAAAAGTACAAGTTTACATGTCTCGGCGGTTTTTCCCAAAAATGCCTCATTAAAAATTGGGAAGAAAAATAAAATACACCTAAGGCTTTTATTACTGAACTTTAGCTTCCTGATACGTATAAATTGAATAATTACAATAAATATCATTATAGACCTTCACCTCGGGGATGGTCACTAATCGAGGTCTATACTCTAGAGGAGTTCATCTACCCTATAATGTGGCTGGGTAGGTATGATCTAGCCTAAAACTAATTATATTCGATAAGACAGGAGCACAAATAAATACATTCATACATTGCACTCATTCTGATTAGTCGGTGGAACTCATGGGCGTTGAGACCTATGAGGATCTTTAACGTCCGGACTTATCTCCAATGGGACTTCTCAGACGCCTAGTGTTCTCGAAAGAACATCAGGAAGATTTTCATGCAAGGACTTGACACATCCCTTGGCTAGCGAGGTGGTGCAATACTAACCAAGGTTCAGAAGTGCCCTAAAAAGGGCGCATCCGTACATGTGCCTTAAGAAAGGCAGTTTTGTGGTTTCCAGCAAAGCCTTTTAGCCATGCCTTTCATCACCCCCGGCGAGATAGAGAAGGCTCCGGATGGCCGGTACTCTCCTGCTAAGGTACAATTTGTTTACAAACTACGACCACCACGAGTCCAACCTCAATTAGTGGAGCCGCTTGGATACTCCACTCCCGTGGTTGAGTATTATTTTTAAGGTGGGGCTGATCGCCCACCCGGGAGGTCATACTAACTCCCTACTGATTTACCCGTTGCCTGAGGGGTGCGGGTTCAGTAACCCAGTCGGTGGAACATTGGATATTCCTCCATCGGCCTACACACAGTATTAATAATGTAATCTACATTACGGTCAATGGAGTACTTTTATAAACATCACGCCATCGTCCCTAAACACACACACACACACTGCTGGAGAGGCGAGGGCAATGCTTTCACTATCACGCCTCACCCGTCCAACTAATAAATACACGCACTCAAACAAAACATATAACCAGAAATACATAAAATATAACGATATACAATTTAAAAAAACCCGACGTCCTCCAAAAAGCGGAAAAAAGGAACCAGATACTCGGTCGAGAACCATTGTTAAAATTGGCGGGATGCCTACACTCTTTTTAAGAATCGAAGGTATGACAAGTTTCTCGGATAGATTATGTGGAACAAATCGAGTAACGTTTTTATGATTAAGAGGCACTTGCATGAACTTTGGAGCAGAGGCTCTTGTGTCAACCGCGTATGGCTTATTCCCAATCAGGTAAGGACGATTATTTGTTTCCGGCTCAGGTCTGGGGGGAGGGTCTAGAATTGACACCCAAGAGCCTATCCGACGACCCCGCCCCCTGAAACTGCCATCTTTCTTTTATCATGTTCTTTACCGCTCGTTTAGCTTCAGAGAGCCTAATCGCGATGGTCGGGTCAGGAGTGTGGGACGTCTCGGCTTTCGCCGGCTTTTCGTTGCTCTCCAGGCCGACAGGAATCCAGACAGCAACCACCGTTTTTCCGAGGCGATCCAGCTCTGCGGATTTGTAAAACAAGTGCACGACGAGAGGGTCTATAAAGAACCTGCCTCGTCTAGCCCAAACAGTGCACAGAAAGACGGTACATTCGATTGAGGCTGAACATTCCTCGGTCCTCACCAAATTGCACACCGTTCTGCATATACACTGTAATGAGGGGTCAACGAACAGAAGGTGGCCACTCCCTCGCTGTACACGGCGCATGCCACACCGTCTGTAAAAACTAGACGAAAACAGGCGCATCTATTTCTATATTCAAGTAATTTGGCCTTGTAGAGGTATGGCGGTGAACACGACTTGGGCAAGTTCGCCAGACGTCGCGGACGAGTACGGCCAGAGTGGTTGCCCAGCCAAAGCACCGCCCAGCGCCAGCCCAGCACTTCCTATGACCTCACCGCAGCGAATCTCAAAGGAAAATATTACTGTTTTTTTTAATAAGCTTTTATTTTACGTTTTGCAATGTTAGAATATGTACATATTATTTACAAGATACCAAAATAAATTAAAAAACGTCAAATTTAAGTACTGAGAACTAGTCATTGATAGATAATTTGAATAAAAAAGGAGACAAATGTCAACCTAGAGTAACGTCTGAAGCATGTTTCTGAACCAGTCTATGACATGGTAAACTTTGTCTTTGACGCATTTAAAAACTAAGTATAAATTACATAAAATTGCAATCTGTCGTAAAAATGATCGCAGTATATAAATTTGAAAACAAAACGGGTAAGGTATTAACGGGCGGTTTATTTTTTTTAAATAATAGAGTTTTGGCCAATAAATCTGCAAAATTAAAACCAAATATAAATTAATTTAATTATTCAGCTTTATAAAATGAATAATTCATGCAGCAAACTGAAAGATAAAATTATTTTCGCGAAGAAACACTGGGTGCAAAAACTGTCCGGGGAGTTAACTTAAAGATATTGTTTATTTAGCGGTTTAATAATGATTAAACACTGCTTTTAAAAAATCACGTTACTTGCAAGCCTTCCTAATTTATGGTTTGTTTGCTAAGTCTGGTAGAATTTTGAAAAAATGAGATTTTTCCGCATAATTGGTCTGAAGGATCATTATTTGTATAATATATATTGTAAACCCCAGGTCCTGAAGATGATCTNCTTGTATGACCTATGCGTAGTCTTGTCAGTATGACCTTTTCCCTTTTTAACCCATTTTCCGTGAACCAGAGACCGACGTCTTTCTTAACCTGCCACAGTTTGGCAGGGTTATTTCTATTTTTCCGCGCGAATTTAAATGAAGTATTCTTCACTAATGCTCTCCGTGGCCATTTCATTTGTCGCCGAGAATCCAATCCGATTACACGACATTTGAAAAATGGCAAAAAGGAGGGAAAATTCAAAAGGTCGGGTTCAGATGGGAAGTTAGTGTCCGAGTGGATCGAGGTCACGATAGCTCAAGTGGTGGAGCAGCGGCGTATCTAGCCGACGATCGTGGGTTCGAATTCCGCTCGTGCCATTGATTTTTTTATCTCAACTAAAACCCTTAATTATTTGTATTGTCTATATGGTTAGGATAGTGTTTTTAGTCTGCAATCCTATTCGTTTCGCTAGAATAATGCTAGTTAGCTATTTTCTAATAATTTAAAACTTATTTCAATTAGTAAAGTTTTGTAGAAACGTTACTGCTACTATATCTGTCTAATTTTGAATTATTTACATGTATAATGAAGAATATTTATGCTTGCAAATTAAGCAAGGGAGTGTGATTAAAGTATCATCGTACCTTAAAAAAATGGTAAAAAATGAAACAGAAACCTGCTGACTCAATATATGAAAAGCTGAGACGTCAGAACAATGTGGCCAGTGTATGTGGGTTATTTTTAATTGGTTAATTTGCCACCAGCTCAACACGGGATGTGTCTACACCAGCAGAAATATAGTACTTTTCGCATGTTATAATAAATTGAATTAGGCAGTTTTATTATCAATTTAAAAAGTATACGCTTTTTAACATTTTACATCAGCACTGATAGCAACGTTAATAGCGATGTAGACAACTTTTTCCTGATTTATATCTATCCAACATTTGACTCGTTTTATTGTTTTGTTACAAAATAAGAGAAGAGATTTATGGATAATAAGAATAAAAACGGAAAAAACCTTCCCATGGGAAATTAGCGGTAGTTGACAAGTAGGGACATCTCATAACGTATTGAGTGTTAGTGGAGGCTTTTATCCCCTGGGGCGGTTTATTAACCGTGTCATTCCTTCACGAATCTTCACATTCGTTCAACTAAATCCGCTCAAAAATCTGGTTTGATCGTCAGGTTCGTCTCATCTCGCTGTTACTCCTGTCATGGTATGAAAAGAATCATATTAATATAGAAACCCCAAGTAGTCCATTAGAGTTCGCGGTCCGATTGACCAAATAACTTCTTTCGATTAATTAACCTTTATGAAAGGTGTTGGTTGAGATAAAAAAAAAAGAATGGCAAAAAGGAGGAAAAATTCGAAAGGTAGGGTAGAGATGGGAATTTGGTGTCCGAGGGGATCGAAATCACGATAGCTCAAATCATTAGAGCAACGGCGTATTTAGCCAAAGGTCGTGGGTTCGAATCCCGCTCGTGACACTGACTTTTTTATCTCAACCAATACCTTACATAAAGATTACCTAATTTAAGTGTTAAAAAGTTTTATTAAGAAAATACTGATTTTTTTAATAGAAGTTTCTGACGTAGTTTATGGAATGGATATGGAATAGACCCTCCGCCAGAAAGATTTTTGGAAAGCTTTTGTTTAATTTTACTTTTTATAGTAGTTTTAGGTTATTTTTTAGTGAGGGATAGTTTTATGCTGTAGCATCTGTTATATTCATGGCATTGTCGTGTACGTTTTTTAGAGATTTTCAAGTCAAAAAAGACAGACTCGACCATTTCTACGGCTTCATTATAGAACCCAAAACGTGTCTTTTTCGGGTTGTACCTTGTTTTTTGCCTGTGAAGACTTCCGTCGGGTTTTCTAAATTTCTCTACTTAGGATTTGGATTGTTGTTTTCCATGGAAAAGGTAAGAAAACCCACTTGGGGTTAAGTCAGCATTTTTCTGCTACTTCGTAACCATTCCTAATTGTTTCAATAGTTACGAGAATGGGTAATCCCGAGCTTATTTTAAATCCGTTTAAAAAGCTGATTATTAGACCTCATTAAACAGACAGTGTCCTCCTTGTCGTAGTTCAGTTCCACATTAAATCTAAAGACATTATTACGCGTCCAGAGCTGTCTTGGATTTCTTTTAGGAATATTTTACGTTTTAACTGTGTTAATTAGTATGTCTTACAGTTATGGTTTCGTAAGACATTGTCTCACCTATGTCATTTTTAAATTACCGTACAAAAAATATGACAGGCAAAAGGGTTAATATAACTAACTAGTAAGTAAGAAGTAATTGCAGTCAATGGGAGGACGTAACTTCTTACATAATACATTCAATTAATTAAGGTTTTAAGTTGAGGTAAAAAAGTCAATGACACGAACGGGATTCGAACCCACGACCTTCGGCTTGATACGCCGCTACTCTACCACTTGAGCTATCGTGACTTCGATCCCCTCGGACACTAACTTCCCATCTCAACCGCACCTTTTGAATTTTCCCTCCTTTTTGCCATTTTTCAAATGTCGTGTAATCTATTTGATTCTCGGCGACAAGTGAAATGGCCACGGAGAGCCTTAATGAAGTATATTTCATTTTAATTAATTAAATTCACTATTTTTCGTGGTCCGCTTGACCAGTTAATACTATTCAATTAATTAAGGTTTTAAGTTGAGATAAAAAGTGCCCGAGGGGATCGAAGTCACGATAGCTCAAGTGGTAGAGCAGCGGCGTATCTTGTCGAAGGTCGTGAGTTCGAATCCCGCTCGTGACACTGACTTTTTTATCTCAACTTAAAACGTTAATTAATTGAATGATATTAATTGGTCAAGCGGACCACGAAATATAGTAAATTTAAAAAACATTGTTCATGCCATAATCCATTAAAAAATCATGGGCTCCACCGAGATTCGAACTGACAAATACGAGCCACACACTGAGACAATATATATATGTATATTAAAGCTGTAGAAGTATGTACTTAAATGGAAATGATTGCATTTGTAACATGTTTTTTATTAACCGTGTTTCATAATATTGAGTATAATACACTGTTAAACATTCGACTATTTTTTTTTACTGTCAAAAATAAATTTGTTGCCAGGCGGATTTATAGAAAACAATCTCTTTGGTCAATATTCTCCTGAAATAACGTGCCAGTCCTGCGATCCATTTTATGGCAAAGTAATAAATCTTTTAGAGCGTACTTTTGATTATGACTGATGAATTGATGTTTGCAGCCGTTCCACAAAAGGCAGTTCTATACCGACAGAATTTTGAATAAACCTTGACCTTCGGGACTCCTTTAAACGGTAATGAAAATTGACTTTGGACTCTATTATCAAATAATAACAAATGGGCTGGCTTATATTTACCAGAGGAATCGAATGATGAAATAAATCCTTAAATTTAAATACTGGCAAAACAATATGGTTATCAGTTTGGTAACCTGTCGAAAAAGAAACATTATCCTTTTATAACCTGGCATAGATTTTTGTACCAAATCTTGACTTAAAAAATACATCTCCAACCAATAATTTTACATTGATTATTAAAGAAACAACTAATTAAATTTACGGTCCTTATTAGTCCAATTGTAAGTTTAATCTGCCGTCTAAGAAACAAGATTGAAGTGCTTGTCCTCTTCAGTCACTCACACTCCTATTCTTGTATGCAGCTCGCTATGTTTGGATGTCCTTGAAGTGATTTATTACTTTCGTGCATTTCGCGTGACATCGGTAAAGCTGTCTGATATTCTCGGTTTTGATGAATATCTTTATTACGTACGGACATCAACCGTTTTCCTTAGTGCTTAGTTTTGAAAAAAAAGTAATACATGAGAATGGGTGATATTCCCTTGGTTCCAACTGGATGGTTGTTCAGAAGTTGTATTACCGAATGGATGAATAGTACTTATCCTAGTCGATGATAGGACTTAATGGGCAAGTTCAATGATCAAACTGTAGAAGAGATTTTAAACACTAAGCACTTCTACCGATGGGGAAGTATTTAAAATGAAATTAAATTTTGTACCTGCCACAAGTAAGGACAATCTCGTAGAAAGGATTCAGGAATCCTAAGCTCTTATAAGGAAAGAGAACTTTGAAATTTGAAGAAGCACAAAACAAATATCTCGCATAATATATTAATACATAAGTTGTATTATTGTTTAAAGGGATACTTGGTTCGAACTTTCAGCTGAAGCAAGCAAACTTTCGTCGGATAATACGAGGGAAAAAGAGAGACAAAAGATAACAGGCGGAAAGGAAGTAAAGGAAGGATCGTGGGTAGCACAAACAAAACAACACACTTAAGGGGCTTCAAAAATATTAATAAATTACTATAATGAAATTATACAAATATGAATAAGATGAAAAAAAATAAAATAAAAAAATCTGTGTGGTGATTAGTGACCGTTAGTCGATAATTATTCAGAAATCGTGAGATGCGGTCTGGTGTGCTGTAGGTTTCAAAAAAACATTTTCTTTGTCATGCCAACGTTTCGATCTTTATTGAGATCATCTTCAGGGCTCAAAGTGTTTGTTTTCTGCGTAATTGTTCCATTCTTGCGTGTCGTGTTGAGAGTGCCCTGTGAAACATTTTGAGCCCTGAAGATGATCTCAATAAAGATCGAAAAGTTGGCACGATAAAGAAAATGTTTTTCTGAAACCTACATCACACCAGACCGCATCTCACGATTTCTGAATAATCATAAATCAGAAGGCTATAACAATACCTCAAAAAATGAGCGAAAAACTCAAAATTGACCGACCTTTCCAAGTTGTTATAAATAATAGAGACCTATGGAAAAAAAGAAGAAGGAAGTTCAGAAAGAGGCACACTTAAATAGAAAATGGAACAGAGAGTCAGTACAATTGTAAAAGGGCCGAACTATACCCTAGCAAAGCCCCTTGGACTAAGCCAAACAATTTTCCAAGTTGACGGAGTGGTTTCTTGTTTTTGGTTTCTCCTTTGATCAATAATCGCTATTATCTTCTTTATTTCCATCTTCCAGGAAATCCAAGGGGGCTCAAATTGTTATGATGATATCAGATACTTGTTCGTTGTGGCATAAAGGCATACCGCGTATTTCTAAATTATTATACAGAGGTTTTTGTTGGGCGTCGCATTGTTATCTGCTTCTTTGAGTTGCTTTTGTAGATTAAGGTATCCATTTAAAAACCTACATTTTTATCTCGGATACTGCTATCCTTTTAGCTCGCTCCTCTATAGTTTTTATGGTTTCATCAAGTTTACTATTGAGCTTTTCTATACAGTGTCTCAAATTATTTTCAACATGTTTTATTGCTGTTTTTAATTCTTTAAAAGTTTCTGTTAATTGGTTTGGCTCGGAGGAGACAGATAGAATTTTCTATGACTTACTGAGCAGTAATCACACTTTTCTTGTTTTCCTTCATGTCGTCCTTTGAAAGAGCTTGTTTTAGACAATGCCTGTGGTCACAAGTGTTGTTTGTAATAAAATTTCCGGATGGAACAAAAACATTGGGCCCATATTTAAAGGAAAGAAACAAATGAAAAAGTACATGAAATTTACACGATCACCAGTGTAGACATTAGCTTATCAAAATTTCACAACTGATAACTGATAAAACTAATCCCGGGAGCGATGTTTTCCCTTCAAAGCTCATAAGACAACTCAATTTAAAATGGTTTGCCTCATGTCTGGTCATAAACTACATAGAAGTTAGAACAGATTGTTATGATTGGATCAATTTAGGTCGAGCTGTTTTCTTTTTATGTTATTTATATTTAAAAAGATTTTTTTATTTATTGAAAAATGGTGAGATGCAGTCTGGTGTGATGTAGGTTTCAAAAAACATTTTCATTAACGTGCCAACGTTTCGATCTTTATTGAGATCATCTTCAGGGCCTGGGATTTACAAACATTGTTTAAATTTAACAAATACATGTAAGATGTGAAAAATAGTGAATTATACAATGCAAAAAATATATTTTTTTATATTCTACTCACTCAAAGTGTTTGTCTTCTGTGTAATTGTTCCATTCTTGCGTGAGATTTTGCTATTTTGTGTTTATATACGTTGGATTTTGAAGAGGTGGGGAAGGATGTCGGTATAGAAAAGACATTTTTGTATAAGTCTTCATCAAAGTTCATATTAATTAAAGTGTTGTCATTCAAAGTTTACGCAGAAAACAAAAACTTTGAGTGAATAGAAACACTTTGATTGAATATAAAAAATATATTTTTTGCATTGTATAAATTCACTTTTTTCCACATCCTACATGTGTTTGTTAAATTTAAACAATGTTTGTAAATCCCAGGCCCTGAAGTTGATCTCAATAAAGCTAGAAACGTGGCACCACAAAGAAAATGTTTTTCTGAAACATACATCACACCAGACCGCATATCACGATTTCTGAATAATTGTCGACTAACGGTCACTAATTACCACACAGATTTTTATTTTTTTCACCTTATTGCATACGCCATACGCATTTAGTGCTTTTATAGCTGCTTTACATTTGAGAAATGTGTGCATTTTTCATATTTTTCTATATTAACTCCTATGCACAGAATTCCTCCTATTAGTTTTATACTAATGTAGTCAGACATGATAGCAAGTAATTAATATTGTGCTCCGCGAACTGTAACATTTGTTTACAAAATTAATTGTTTTTAACAAAAACTAACCCTCCACCTGCTCTCAGTCTTGAATTACATTCAAAATACCTTTTATATCCTTCAGTAAAATAAAAGAGATTTCATCTTCACTGTTCCAAATCTCTGAAAAAATAATAACACGAGGGAAAACTTCAAATTTACTTTTCAATTCGACTAGTAAAATATTAAAATTCTTTCTTAAGCTCCTTATCTTTTGACGAGCAATGAATAAAACAATATCTTCTAGTCCCTAATTGTGTGACAAGTTTTAGAATCAACGAACTACCAGAACGTAAAAATTGACAATAATATTTATAATAGCTATCGAATTAAATCCATAATAAACATACAACGAATTAATATAAACCTTTATAAAACTTAATTGCAACAAAAAATAAAAAAAAGTAAACGGTATACTTTGGGAATAAAATAATAAAATATCAATAGATTTTCCATCCTAGTTACAGTCTAGTTTATATCCAGCATTGAAAAAAGTACACACACAGCGTCTCGATTGGATTTCCTCAATAGTATCCTTACCTCCACGAAGGCATAGATATGTTTTATATTTTTTACTCTTCTTTTCTTTTGTTGAGTGAAAACTCATAAGGTGGGGTTGAGATGGGGAGTAGATGTCCGAGCGGATCGAGGTCACGATAGCTCAGGTGGTAGAGCAGCGGCGTATCTAGCCGAAGGACGTGGGTTCGAATCCCTCTCGTGCCATTGACTTTTTTTCATCTCAACTAAAAACCTTAATTAATTTTAATTAGTCAATTATATTAAAGACAGGAATTACCGTTTACTTGGAGGATAATGCATCCCAAACATTTTAAGAGTTTCTGGACTTATTTAACAAGAGCATAAAAAAATCCACTATCGAAAGTACTAAAATATATATAAATCTAAATTGTTCATACATTGGATTTTCGAGTCAATTATATCACAAATAAAAAGGAAAAATAACTTGCTTGGAAAACACTAAGAAATTTCCATGTAATCTATCTAAAATTAGAACTTATATAATTTATGCACTAATCAGCTGCTACAGATTAATTAGCGAGGGCAGCTGGAATCATAAGTGCAATAACATAGGTCACTCGAAAATCTCTCAACTATTGAGTAAGGTTAACGGTCAATTATTAAGCGTTAGTGATAAAAAGATTAAAACCCCTTCGAAGAAAAAGCACTTTCAGGTAGTCACTCCTTGTGATTATGATTATAGTCTGGATGATGACCATCGTAACATAGACTGCTACACAGATGGTTCACTTATCAAAGGTACAGGGAGTGGTACATGAATCTACATACCAAAATTAGGAATCAGCATCTCCTCCCCTCTCAGGCGGAAATCTGGGCTATAAATGTGTGTTGTAGAACACCTATGGAAAATAAAATTATGGGAAAAGNATTTCCAAGTAATCTATCTAAAATTAGAACATATATAATTTATGTACTTATATATATAATTATTTAGAGATCGTAAGATGCGGTCTGGTGATGTGGGTTTAATACAGATATAGTTCTAAAAAACAAAATTATGCGAACAATAGACACATCTCACGATGACTATTGTAACAGAATACTTAAAAACTGTAGTGGAGAACTTAGAAACTGCAGTGGAATTTATGTAAAACAAATAACAGGATAGGGTATTAATAAAAAAAATACATTAAATACATTGAAAAAGAAAACAGTGGTGTAAGTGGTTTAACGACTATAGAAAATGAATTTAATAATTACATTACTGAAGTCGTTAAAGATATACGAAAAAGTCCTGCAAATCTACTAGTGTTGTGTTAGTGCCAAATCTCTATCTTCATCCTGTAGACTAAATAGAAATCATGGATTGTATTGGGTCTCCAAAAAATAATAACTCTCCAGGTATTAAGCGAATCAGGCTAAAATAGTTAAGAAAACTTTGGCATGCCCTTTGTTGATATTCATTTTCAACATGAGCATTGCCAAGCGTGATGTTCCACAAGATCCAAGAAGGGCAATTGTTATACCGGTTGACCCAAAGGAGACCATATCCGACATTACAAATTACAGGCCAATATCATTACTTTCTACATTTTCTAAAATTGTTGAAAAAATAAACAACTTACAAGTGGGTAGGCAGGTTAGCTTCCTCATATTTTGTGCACGCGGTAATCCATTTGGAATAAATTTCTTATGGGATCATCTAGAAAGAAACCCGGATAATCCGAAAATGATATAACAATCTGAGAAATGGTTTCAAAATATATACGTGGTTGACTGTTTGCGCTTTTCCTGTTAATAAGATTGCCATGAAATTCATAGGGGAATATCTGCTAACCAACTTGCATAATACCTGCAAATTTAATCAATATTGGTCACATGGTTTAAGAGATTTCCCGGTTACAAGCAATTTTTCACAGACGGACGGGAACGGAATCATACTTGTCCAGAAAGAAAAACGCGAGTTGAAATAAAATTTTGGGAGCAATTGGCAAATAATATTTTAAATACGAAGCAATTTAAAAATCAAAAACCAAAGAGGATGCGCTTGTCAACTTGTTCACCCTGTCTTCCCTTCTACTTAAAATATATATTACACCCTCATTCGACACAATTGAGCGTATGAAACTTCTAAAAGCAATAACGTTCATGCAATTATTATGTCGCATTAATTTTTTAAATACAAATTGTAACACTCCCTGTCACTCTTCCTCAAATACCGCATTTTTTCTGTACAATACCTTTACCTTTACCGAACCGAGGGGAGGTTTTAATAGAGGTGGAAATTTTATCGACAAACATAAAAAATTTAAATATGATATGAGATTTCCTGCAAATTGACAGTTATTAAATTCACTAGTTTTCGTGGTCCGCTTGACCAATTAATATATTTCAATTAATTAAGGTTTTTAGTTGAGATAAAAAAGTCAGTGTCACGAGGGGGATTCGAACCCACGACCTTCGGCTTGATACGCCGGTACTCTACCACTTGAGCTATCGTGACCTCGATCCACTCTGGCACTAACTTCCATCTCAAGCCCACCTTTTGAATTTTACCTCCTTTTTGCCATTTTTCGAATGCCGTGTAATCCATTTGATTCTCGGAAACAAATTAAATGACCACGTAGAGCTTTAGTGAAGATATACTTCATTTAACTTATTAAATTCACTAGTTTTCGTGGTCCGCTTGATTAAGTAAAGAGGTAACCAAGTAGCGGCGTATTTAGCCGAAGGACGTGGGTTCGAATCCCGCTCGTTACACTGACTTTTTTATCTCAACTAAAAACCTTAATTAACTGAATTAACAGTCATGTTGAATTGTTTTCTGTATGTAGGACCTAAGTGGTTTCATTCGGACCCTAATTAGATGAAATGTGAATAAATCCCAAAACATTTTCTAAAAAGTGAATTATTTGCTATTGGAGTCTGTGGTTAAAAACAAAAAATTAGTACCTACTATTTAAACAGGAAAATTCTTAGTTTTCCTGTTTTTTCAATGTATTCTTACTAGTTTTATTTATTATTATTACTGGGTTTTTTTTCTCTCCACGTTAGTACTGTTATTTTTCTCTTTCGCTAATTTTCCCATCAATCTTTATATTTTTATCATTGTATTACTTAACAATGCTGGCAGCCTTTAAGCCAGATCTAGTTCATACATGCACCAACTTTTGTTATAAAATTGTACAAAGTTTTGTACTAGAAAATTTGTACAAAATGTATATCTTTCTGTACTACGTATTAGCCCAATAAAGTTCGTGGAAAAAAATTAACCAGAATCAATTTGTTTCAATCCAAATGGCAAAGGTCTGACGCGATAAACTTCCAAAACTTTACCAACAAGAGTAGTGAAGTAAATATTTTATTGGATTATAAGCGATTGCTTTCATACAAAGTCAAGTACTGATATTCGGGCAGATAACATATTTATGAAAGTCTAAAACAATAGTTGTTATTTATCGAAAGAACTTTTATTTGACTGATTAAGCACTAGTAAATTTTTATTATTCATTTTTAAATATATGAAAGTATTTTTATGCTACTGTAACCTAGTCACGTTTCGTAGATATCACTTGTAAACATCAATAAAGTATTTTAAGAAAGTATGTTGTGGAAGAAAGTTCTGTTGTATTTACAATCTATTGAAAAAGTTAATTTACAATTTAGAGTCTTCTGCGAGTTATAACAAGGTCTCCGTATCAATGTCACTTATAATTTAGCCGTATTTAAACTTGTAAATTGGTCATGTCAAACTGTACCAAAGTTTTGTGCCAAATAATTCTGCACCAAGGTGTTTTACATACGTCTTCTAAACGTCATCGGAGATTAAACGTATTTGATTCGTAACGGAGTAAATCATTTGTATGTGAAAGGCCATAACGGATGGGTTAGAAGCCGCTGTATAGTTCAATTTAACATGATCCTGACACAGTTAACAGGATTAATTGCGGCGCTAAATTAAGCAAGGCACTAAACTATGAGAAGTAATTACATTGCAATTGAGTAATTTCAAACATAAAAACTTCCTTAAATTGAAATCAGACCGTCATTACTACAAGGTAAATTTATTATTAACTACAAAATTTTTCAATTGGTCATTTAATTAACTTAAATTGCATCATACTTATCATAAATACACCTAATCCACATCTATGTAATCCCGCACAAGCTGAACACATTCAACAGAACCACTTTCTCCTCCCATAGACCATAAAGTAGGAGAAGAACTCAGAAAAGCGTCAGATGAATGATATGATATACATATGGCTCGGGTGTTTTTATACATTATTTTTGTAGAAAATGAGCATTAAAAAATCATTAAGGAAGTTCAGTTCGGTCTTTAAAGCAGAAATACTCGCCATCAATGCTTGTGCCCTAAAACCTTGAAAGAGACAACACTGGCAAAAATTCTTTATTAGACCGGAGAGCCAAGCAGAATTAGCTCGTTAAAAAAATCACATCACAATTAGTCAATGAAACCACTCAAAATCTCAAATATCTAGGGGAAAACAACAACCCGAGATCTTATGTGCCAGGGCCCAAAGGAAGTTTGGATAACGAAAAAACACTGGCCAGAGGAGGATCTGCAAGACCATAAAAGGCCATAAGCCTACACTTGGGATAACAAAAACAAGTACAGAATCCTCCATCACAGAACAAATCACATAAAACAAAAGGAAAAGTGGATAAACTCTAGCGGTGCTAGACATAGTAAACTTATGATAAAAACAACCCTCACCAAGACTGGAAAAAGCACTGCTGCAATTGGAGAGGACCAACTCAGAGGCGTGGTAGGAGTACTAACCGGTCACTGGCATCTGAGAAAACATCTACACAACATGGGTATACAGCGATGATCCCATTTGCAGATTATTAATAAGGAGGAGGAAACAGCCACTCATATCATTTTCGAATGCGAAGCAACAGCTCAATGGAGATTTAACCTAACGTACGGAAAATACTTAGGGAATCAAATTGTAGCAGCGACAGACAATGACCGGTTAAAGAAGAAGGATTGAGTCTATGCACTGAACTAAGGAACTAGGAAGGTACAATAAGCCAGAAGGTTGCAGTACCTGGGGAGTGTACCCCGCTTTCTAGTATGCTTTATCACCATACCATAAATGCACTAATTTACGTAATTTTCTACTTTGTAAATAAATTATTTGAAAAATCTGATGTTAACAGTCTACTGATTTTGATTAGGTTCACTGTAAAAGTTCATATCATCTTATATCAGTACAAAGTTAAAACTGAAAGCTTTTTAAACTAAGTGAAAATACTAACTTTTAAGTAGTTTCACTAGTTATAAGTCGACGAAATCTAATTTTGTCAATAGCTAACAGAATAGGACAAGAAAAATAATTACATTGATTTTTTAAATAATGTGAAATGTTTCGGTAGAAAAATTATATTTTATTAATTCACTACTTTCGTGGTCCGCTTGACCAATTAATACATGACATTAATTAAGGTTTTTAGNTAAAAACCTTAATTAATTGTCATTATATTTTATATGAACAAACAGAACACTTTTGCCGGAAATGTGTGATTCATTTTAAACGAAATTCCTTTTGGCCAGGGCTATTTTTGGGAATACAAATTGCCAGTTAAGGTAACATTGAACTGTAATTTATTTGGTATAATTGGGAAAACATAAAAATTTGAATTTTGGATATTGTTTTGGATTTGTTTTCTAAGATTACTGTCAAAATGAATTACGATCTTTATGAAAATAACTAATGTAATAACTAATTACCAGGACATACATTTTATTGACAAAAGTGATTACGTTTTTATTACTACTGAGAGAAACCAAATCCAAAATTCGGTATTTTTACAATCATTGGGATTACTTATATGCATTCTAATGTTTCAACGGACTATAAAGGAGAGGAAGAACACAGGAGAGCATCAGATACAATGATATGGTACACAGATGGCTCCAAAACCAACGAAGGAACCGGATCAGGTGTTTTCTGTACAAGCCCTAAACATGAGTAATCAAACACATTAGGGAAGTACACTTCGGTCTTGCAAGCGGAAATGCCATCAATGCTTGTGTCCTGGAATATCTTAAAAGAGGTTACACTGGCAAAAAAATCCTCATAAGATCTGATAGCCAAGCAGCTATTAAAGCATTAGCATGTAAAAGAATCACATCAAAATTAGTCTGTGAATGCATCCAAGATCTCCAAAACCTGGGTAAACCCAACAACCTGATGATATCTTGGGTGCCAGGGCACAGGGGAATTTTGGATAACGAGAAAGCAGACAGACTGGCCAGAGGAGGATTCGCAAGACCATAAATAGGCCCCGAACCTATTCGTGGGATAACAAAAACAAATACAGAATCCTCCATCGCAGAATGGATCCAAACAAAACAAAAGGAGAAGCGGATAAGCTCGAGAGGTGCAGCACAGTGAACTTACGCTGAAACAACCCTCACCAACTGGCAAACTCTCTACTCCAGTTGGAGAGGGCCAGATTGAGAGGACTGATAGGAAATTTAACCGGTCACTGGCATCTGAGAAAACATCTTCATAGCACGATGATCCTATTTGCAGAGTATGTATTGAGAAGAAAGAAACAAGCCCCCATACCACTTTTGAATGCGTCTCAATGGAGACATAACCTAGCATACAAAAAAAACTTTGGGAATGAAATTGTAGCAGCGACAGCCAATGTCCTTAATACTTCTGAGAAGAATGGTTGAGTCGATTACACTAAACTAGAGAAGTATGACAAACAATAGGCCAGAAGGCTTTAGTGGCAGGGAGCACAAATCCCGCTTCCTGGTATCTTCTATCTAACACCATCACCAGGACACTAAGAAATTTTTTGGTTAATGTATGCAGTGCTAAACCTGTAGTTTGGTTGTTTTCGATCTTCCTTATCCGATTATCATTATGTTTTGTTTAGCTAGATTCGTCAATTGGTCAACTACAGTGGTTTTTTAGTGTGTTTTGCTAGTGAAAGGTGCAGACTCTATAAATAGGACAGTACTGATAAGAAAATACAGACCCACCAGAGAAAATGTTGAAATAATCGTTTTTCCCCCTTTTTTTCCACTTTCCACCACCCCGCCCTACCTGAGGAAGACCCCATACCGGTGGACAAATGCTTTAGCTTAATCGCATTTATATATCTAAGAGATTTCAAATAAATGGGATAAAATTACCTCCCACGATCTTTCCTTCAGGCGAGACCGCTGGTAGGTTTTCGAAGGAACAATATTTTCATTTTAAAGCCTAAAACAAAAGGTCTTCCCTTGCTGGTTTCCACTTGCACACTTACATTTTCCTGATTTAATTTTCTATATATTTATATTACCTAAAATTGTCTTAATAAGAAGAGGAAAACAGCTCGAAACCCTAAACCTAAACTTATGTTTAATTATGCAATAAATAAATAACGGTAATAAAACTCTAACAATAACAACAATATTGAGATAATCAGAATAAATAGGGACTTGCTCATTTAAGCGTAGTTGAGGCAAAGCCTTTTAATGCTGCAAATGATTTGATATCTCACAGTTTATGGAGATTAGGCGGTCATTCTGCTGAGGTGATGGTCTTTCGCAAACGTTCTCTTTCCGCATTGAATTTGGTACAGCTGAAGAGTTTATGTTCGGCGTCTTCTTCAGTGCTGCAAACGGAGCATAAAGGGCTTTCTATTTTCTTATATTTATGGAGATAGCTTGCGAAGGTTCCATGTCCTGATAGCATTTGGGTGGTCCAGTAGTCGGGGTGTGCCATTTTGCTTTTTGTGTCCTTTCAACGTTGGGGAAAAATTTGGATGTCAGCCGTCCTTTATTGCTGTCTGTCCATCTTGCTTGCTACCCTTGTCATTTTTCCCATACTCTTTTGCCTCCTTTCCAGTTGTGCTTCGGACCCAGTCTATTTCTCCTTGGCTTGCTCCTATATCAATTGCCTCATTTTTATTTTTTTGGTGGATGACCACCCTTTCTTTAATGGCAAGATCTATTGGCGGTCGTTGGCTATTACTTGTAAGGAGTGCGTACATCCTATAAGATCAAATAACCGAGGAAATGTGATCCACCAGGATGATTGGAAACAACCAAACTGTTTGAAAAAATGTTGCTAAGTGCCGATGAAAAATAACATTAAAAATAACACATACAAATATTTAATTATAATTCAGCACAGAAACGGAAACAGATCCAGTTTACATATGCAACAGATTATGGACTTACAAGATATTTCAAATTTAATAATAGAATACCAAGCTAAATATAAATATGCAACAAATAATTTATTAAAAGAACAGTCCCAACGCACAATGAAAATGTTTTCGACAGTTTGGAACACTGAAAATGAGTCAATTTCTATATACTAATAACTAAAAAATTAATGCATAGTTTACTAATTAAGACCGTTTTCCACTTGTTCATTATATAAGCTTAACAACCTAATACATAATATAATTCATTAAGCATTATGATAGTAGTTCTCGGTAAGTATAAAGTTTGCTTTCTAATGGAAGTTGCAAATTATTCGATCCGAAATGTTAACTAATGGCTTAAAGCAGCTTAAAGACGTTTCAAACTAATTGAATTATTCTCAAGAGTAAGAAAATTGTTGAACAATTTTCGTTATATTCCATGGGAAAAAAAACAACAGTGTGAATCTTTGTAAAATGATAACTATATTTCAAATTATTCATTTTTTCACTCTTAAAGTTTGGGTCTTATTGTTAGTCAATAATATATAATATTGTAAAATGATCAGGTGAAGGAAAGAGAGAGTGTGAGAGAGAGATAGAGAGAGAGAGAGAGTGATGAGGGTGATTGCGTGCGTTTGTGTGTAAGAGTTAGATATAGAGGCATATAGACCAGAAAGACAAAGATACATAGATACAAAGAGATTGATAGAAAAATGTATATTGCGTTGATGTAAGAGTTAGATCGTAGGAGAAAGATCCAGAAAGAGAAACAAAATCAAACAGTTTATTATTAAAATGTAAAAACAAAGTGAGGGTAATAGAAAGAGAGAAACATGCAGCACAATAAACTAACTTCCTATTAACTATGATGATTGCAATCTCATCTAAAAATTAATATTATAACGTTTATTTATAATCACTTTATAAGTTTTTCAGACGTCATTGTGTCGTCAATCCCAAACCGGGAATGACGTTAAATCAGGTCGTGCTGTCGTCAAAACTCGGTAAGTCCGCGTCAACGAGAATATCGACGAATAAAGACCAAGGAAACTTTTGCCATAGTTGAATCATTGCTTGAGTCGTTTCTTCATTTTATCAAATAAATTCGATAACCGATGGGGTAACTGACACAATTCAAGCTCCTCAGTCAATCATGTTATACTGACAAATTGACCGTCCAGCCATAAATGATATATCATTGGACAAGGCATAACGCCTTTCGTTGGACGGATGTTTATACGGTAATAAAAGTGATCTATGAATTTTTTTACATTTTTTTTTCTCTGATGGTTGTTTATTATATTTCTCAATTTTATAGCATTCTGATTCTTCCCAATGACATTATTCATCCTCGGGGAATTCTCAAAGTTCTGAACGTATACTATAGTGATTATTCAGAAATCGTGAGATGCGGTCTGGTGTGTCGTAGGTTTCAGAAAAACATTTTCTTTATCGCGCCAACGTTTCGATCTTTATTAGGATCATCTTCAGGGCTCAAAGTGTTTGTTTTATGCGTAATTGTGCCATTCTTGTCTGTCGTGTTGCGAGTGAACAAATTACGCAGAAAACAAACACTTTGAGCCCTGAAGATGATCCCAATAAAGATCGAAACGTTGGCACGATAAAGAAAATGTTTTTCTGAAACCTACATCACACCAGACCGCATCTCACGATTTCTGAATAA